>NW_017276679.1:0-3062 GCF_001594065.2 Cyphomyrmex costatus | reverse complement strand
ATGAACCAATGAACGCCCGGACGACAACTTTTTACCTAAAAGCGTTCGATTTGACCGGATGTTCCGTCCAGACGTTTCACCCAGATCGTTCAAAATGGGTTTAGAAAAACACCCAGACTACAACTTTTCGCCGCACTCGAGACTGCAGCCAATTTCGCCCGACATGCGCAGAGAAGCCTATTTATGCCTACGCAACCTATAACCTATAAGAACCATATGATGATATGATTTGAGGTTATTATTATGTCTCACGCCATTTTAGCACCGAGACACTTCCGTATTTAACCGTGATAAATAGAATAATATAAATTATAAAGAATAGTTTGAACTTTAATATAAAGATAATAATATAAAGAATAGTTTGATAGATAATAATATAAATATTTGATAGATAATAATATATTTTATAAATGATATAAAAGAATAGTTTGAACTTGGTAAGTGATTATATACATTTTTTATTTACATTTTTTATTATATATAACAATATATTAATGTAAAAAGCAAGTAATAAATACATGCATAAATTTTATTAAGAGAGAATTATTCAAAATAAGAGCAACATATCCAAATCGTAGAAGTCTCTAAAAAGGAAAAGGACTGAAATTGTTATTCTGAAATGTGACTGAAATTCCTTTGCCGTACTGTTTAATACGGTATGTTCAATAAAATATTTTATTCGAGATGGAATTTTTATTTGGGAATTTGACAATTTCTCAGCATATAATTCTATTAGCTCCTCTTTTTCGGAATCGTCTTCAGACTCGATATCACTCAAGTAGAACGTTTTATATAATGTAATAGCACCTATTGTACAATTTTCAATTGTACTTTTCAACTAAAAATTAATAATATTAAATAATATTCATAGACAAAAAATGTTTTATACTCGTTTGTTTGAAAATGAATTATTGAAACAAAATAAAAAAATTGATTGGCTTCTTAAAAAACAAAGAATTGAACAGATTCGAAACATAAAACCAATACATTACAAGATAGTCCATAATTTTCCTAATTCACCTAACCTTTCTCTTGAAAATAATAGAATTAGTAATTATGCACCTTTCAAAAATGGACTTTGGTGGCTCGGGATAAGAGACTTGTAGCGTCTCCTGATACTTTTTGATGTTCATATAGATTCTTCTGATATTAATACTGAAAATAAAAATACATCTTTAACTGAACATAGGGAAAAATGGTTCATGAATTTGTCTTCTGTATACTTTCCGAATGATGTTTTATGTCTTTTGCAGTTGGGAGATAATTTTTCGATGCCTGCTTTCAGTTGTAAGAAGGCAACACTTAAATACATAAAAAGTGTAGAGAATAGCATAAACAATTTACATGTTAGATTTCGTTCATTTGTTAGGAACCAATCCATATCAGTTATTAGTAATCTTTCTTCTTATTTTAACCGTTTTGACAATTTTAAGAGCCTTTTGTTCCAGATGTGGTCAGCTACAAATAATTTTTTAAAAAATAATAATAACATCATACTTACTAGAGCTGACAAGGGCAATGTGACAGTGGCTTTAGAAAAGACTGAATACAGAGAAAAAATACATAATTTGTTAAGAGATGAGAGTACTTTTATGAAGTTGTTAAAAAAGACCCTACTTCTTCTTTATCCAGAAAGTTGAGAGATTTACTTGGCAGATGGAAAAGAAAGGATTTCATCTCACAGCAAAGCTATGGCCTTCCAAAAATCCACAAACCTGATATTCCTCTTAGAATTATCGTTTCCACTATAGATAGTCCTTTGTATCCATTATCTACGTTTCTACACAAAATCATATATAAAGTTAGTGTCAATTCTCCTAGTTTCATAAAAAATAGTTTCCACTTAATCGACATTTTAAATAATACAACCTTAGATGAAAACCACATTTTAATCTCATTAGATGTGGTCTCTCTTTTTACTAACATACCGATTGACCTAGCTATAGACAGCATCACTCGTAGATGGCCTCTTATTTCTGACAGAACCAAAATCTCTATAGATGAATTTATTATTGCATTGAGATTTATCTTTGATTCTGCTTTTTTCTCTTTTGACGGTGTCATTTATAGACAAAAATTCGGAATGCGTGCCATGGGATCTCCCTTGTCTCCGGTCATAGCTGATATTGTTTTACAGGACTTAGAAAGAAATGCTTTGAATATGTTAGGCTTCCATATACCTTTATATGTTAGATATGTAGATGACATAGCTTTGAGTGTTCCCGCAGAAAAAATCAATGATATCTTACCTTTGTTCAATTCGTTACATCCACGCTTACTATTTACAATGGAGATTGGTGGTTCCATTCTCAATTTTTTAGATATAACTATTATAAAGAACAATAATATTATTGAGTATGACTGGTATCACAAGCCTACTTTTTCTGGAAGATATCTAAATTTTTTCTCACAACATCCTCTTTCCCAAAAAAGGGGTACTGTCACTGGTATGGTCGACAGGGCTTTCCTTTTATCAGTTCCCAAATTCCATAAAAAGAATTTGATTTTTGTTATAGAGACATTGCTTAGTAATGATTATCCGGTGGATTTTGGTTTCAATATTATTAATGAGCGACTTAAATCTTTATTATTGAAAAAAAACTCAAAACAAGACGTTAATTTTGTTGCGAACAAAGTTGAAGATAAAAAAATATGGTTTACTATTCCGTTCATGAGTGATATTGCTAACAAGTTTAAAAATGCTATTAAAGATTTAGATGTAAATTTATCGTTTTTTAGTCTCAATAAGCTCAGTTGTTTCAGTCACACACACAAGGATCGTTTACCTAATATGCACAAAAGGAATTTAGTTTACAAGATTAATTGTAAAGACTGTAATGCTTCATATGTCGGTCAGACCAAACGTACATTAAAAACAAGAATTACTGAACATAAAAATGATATACGAAAAAGCAATGGTAATTTTTCCGTCATTAGTAAACATAGATTAAATTTGAATCATGATTTTGATTGGGATAATACTGAGATAATACTGAGTGTCTCACATATTGTTTTTATCTCATTTGACTATTGTCCGTTGACTTTGTATTACTTTTATTTTA
>NW_017276678.1:0-296 GCF_001594065.2 Cyphomyrmex costatus | reverse complement strand
TTTTTCTTCCTAGCCTTTCTTTCCCATCCCGTTATACTACAATTGCCTTCGAAACGAATCTCGACGTTCGATTTACTACGCGCGATTATATTAGCAAAGTAATCGGAGTTGTTTTTATATACACTAGATAGGGCCGCTGCAATTGTTTTTATATATACATAGATAGGGCCGAGACTCGCCGATGCATCTCGCTGATGCATCTCAGTGCGCTTTCGTATGCCCTCGTAATTGCGGTGTGACGACGCAGGCACTCGGTGTACGTTCGAGTATTTTCGCGAGCAGTGCATCACCCGTTC
>NW_017276677.1:0-271 GCF_001594065.2 Cyphomyrmex costatus | reverse complement strand
TATTTTGCATATAAAAGTATTAAGGTAGAGATACCAAAAAACCAATAGTTTTCGAGATATTTTGCACTTTATTTTGATACACATTGACACAAAATGTTAAATAACTCGTAAACTGTTGACTTTTTTATTATCGTACCTTAATACTTTTGTGAACAGAATAATGAGATAAATCAAATGGTGTAAAGAAAACACATAGTATTAAGATACAATAATCAAAAAGTCAACAGTTTACGAGTTATTTAACATTTTGTGTTAATATGTATCAAAATAA
>NW_017276676.1:68134-68644 GCF_001594065.2 Cyphomyrmex costatus | reverse complement strand
GCGGCGGTATCCTGCCTGTTCTTCCGCTGCTGGGCGTCCTCGGGTCGTTGGTCGGTGGAGCGGTGGGAGTCACCAAGGCTGTAAATGATAGCAGAGCAGCGGAGCGTCAGCTGGAAGAAATGCAACATCATAATCGCGTCATGGAAGGTCACGGTGTTTATCTCGCTCCCTACAAGCGTGGACGAGGAGTAGTAAAGAGAAAAAAAAAAACGTCGATGAGACGTTAAAAGTACCAACGGGTGTAACTACCAACGTGCAACTGCTACAACTTGCAAAACGTATGCGCATTCCGTATTTCAGAGGTATCTTTATGCGTACGACATTACCGGTGGAAGGAGTACATCGAAACGAGAGCGGTATCGTGAATCTAGACAACGCAGAGGGACCCGGTACGCATTGGGTAGCGTACGCGAAAAGGGGGAATCGTCTCATATATTTCGATAGTTTTGGCAACCTCCGGCCACCGAAGGAACTCGAGCGATATCTAACAAACTGTGTAATCCAGTACAA
>NW_017276676.1:60273-63780 GCF_001594065.2 Cyphomyrmex costatus | reverse complement strand
CCCTCCCCCCCCCCCCCCCACCACCAATTTGCGCGCCGAACAATCGTCGGTCTTGAAACGCAACACTATCTGAAAATTCCCCCCAAATTACGCGCCGAAATATCTTCGGTCTTTAAACGCA
Organism: Cyphomyrmex costatus; assembly: GCF_001594065.2. Classification (NCBI taxonomy): domain Eukaryota; kingdom Metazoa; phylum Arthropoda; class Insecta; order Hymenoptera; family Formicidae; genus Cyphomyrmex; species Cyphomyrmex costatus. The sequence continues at coordinate 63,659 of NW_017276676.1, read as the reverse complement.
ACTCTAAACTGAAATAACGTCCCCTTAATTTACTTGAAATTTAAACGCATTGATTTGCCCGCGTAAATTAAATATTAATTGTAATAAGGCTCAACAAATTTAAAACTAATAATATGAGAGTAGGGCTACGAGCCTGAGATTCATTAAAATCTTTAATTCTATTAATTCTAATATATTACGAAGAATATCACGTAATGATCATTACTCTCATATTTATTAAGGTTTGGAAACTTAAAATTTTAGTTCTTGTTAATCATTTATATATTAAAAAGATAATGTCATAATTCTTTTATAGATTTATTATGGATCTACCAATCGTTTACAATGAATTCCTTACCTTGATGACGGATGCATCTTTATTTCATCAATGATTTATCTACACCATGGTTTTTTGTCTGTTACTTCTGAGGAATACTCAATCCACGAGTCGAAACATGTAAAGTTTTATAGATTTTATGATTACGGTTATTTATTTTTGTATTAAGTCTGTTCATGTTTTTTATATATATGTATATTTTTATATCATCGAATTTATTCTCGCTTTCCTGTCATGTTATATTATTTCATTTTATTTTTTGACTACGCGATTAAAGAAATTTTAATGTTTGACTCTTAATTTGTCTTTTTAGTTTCTATTTAGTTTAGAATAAGAGTCCTTTACTTATTTATTTATTATTATTTAATATATTCTTTTATATATTGTATTTCTATATATTGTACTTTGTAGTTTCAAAATGCCGATTTGTTTATGTGTAAAGATAAACTCTTGAACATTAAAATTTTATGTATACATTTTGAATTTAAACATAAGGAAATTCAATATTATGAATGTGTCGAAACTGGTTGTCAAAATAGAAAATTTGATACTTTTAGATCATTACAAAGACATTTAAACTTATATCATAATGTTCAAGAGCCACAAAAATCTATAAATTTCCAAAAAAGAAGACTAAAAGGTAATGACAAAGATTATATGCATAACGTTTATATTCATAATGATAATTCTTTTGAAACTTCTGATCCCGAAGATCCATGTTCCTTTGAAACTTGTAATTTCAAAAATCCATTGATTTACAATAACTTTGACATGCAAAATCATACAACCGATAAAGTTGCTTCTTTCTTTGCAAGGCTTTCATCAAATTACGTCCTTTCACGAAAACATGTTCAAAATTTGTTTCAAGAAATTCAAGAACTTTTTTTTAACGACTGTCTTGGAAAAATTGAATATTGCTTAAATACTATCTCAACTTCAGACAATAATACAACTGCTGTAAATGATATTCAAACAATTTGTAAAGATTATAAAGATTCTTTCGATTTTATGTCAACGGAGTATCGAAGAATAAAGTATTTTACAAAAAGTGGGCAATATGTGGCTCCACAATCATATATAATTGGACGTAGCATTGAACAACGTGCTAATAAGACTGGACAATTTATTTCTTTAAGACAAATGTTACAACTTTTTTCAAAATTCCTCGTGCTTTAGATGATATACTCTCATATATAAATTCCTTAAAAAATAATACAGATCAAATATGTAATTATGTACAAACTGATATGTGGAAAAACAAGCTATCACTTTATAAATAAAACGACATAGTTTTACCTTTAATGTTTTATTTTGATGATTTTGAACCAAATAATCCACTTGGTCCAAAATCAGGTAAACTCGGTGTAGTCTATGTAACATTGCTTTGTCTTCCACCTGAATGTCAGTTTAATTCAGATAATATCTTTCTTACATTAATTTTTGAAAGTATTAATAGAAAAATGGTAATAAAAAAACTTTTGCTCCTCTTATTGATGAACTTAATCATTTAGCAAGCGAAGGAATTTTTATTACAACTAATAATAGAGAAATAAAAAAAGTATATTTTACTGCTGAATTTTGTACTGGTGATAATTTAGGGCTTAATTTTATTTTTGGTTTTGTAGAAAGTTTTAACGCTCATTATTACTGTAGAATTTGTAGAAATAAAAAACAAAATATGCAAGTACTATGTAAAGATGATGTATTATACCGGAGAAATCCAGAAAATTATGAAGAAGATATTATTACAAACAGTGAAGCTTTAACAGGTATAAAAGAAAGAAGCATTTTTAATAAACTAATAAATTTTCACGTAACAGTCAATGCTGCTTTAGATTCGATGCATGATCTTGCTGAAGGAATTTGTCATTATATGTGTTATATAATTAAACATTGCATAAAATGTAATTATTTTACACTCGATCAATTAAATAGTCGAATGAATATGTTTAATTATGGATCTATTGATAAATCATTTAAACCTCCTTTAATCTTACAACACTATTTAAATAATTTATCATTAAAAATGAGTGCTACTCAAACATTGTGTTTTGTAAAATATTTTGGTCTTTTAGTAGGTGATTTAGTTCCAGATAATGATTCTTTTTGGCTATTATATAAACTTTTAAGAGAAATCATCATTAAAGTGGTGATTGTCAAAAGTAATCATAAAAATCATTCGAATATTTTACATTCGAGTAATTGTTAATGAACACCATAAATTATATTTACAAATAACAAATGACAATTTGAAACCGAAGTATCACGAACTTGTTCACTATCCTAACTTTATGAAAAATGTAGGGCCCGTGAGTCAATTTTCATGTTACAAATTTGAGGCCAAACATAAATATTTGAAAAAATCAGCTTATATAATCTCATGTAAAAAAGATACAGTTTATTCAGTTACTGTAAAGCATCACTTGCACATGTGCTATAGATTTATAAATTCATCTTCCATTTTTCTTAGTTTGATAATAAGTCCGAAAAAAACCATCAACAAATATAAGGAAACAAGAATTATAGCTTTATTACCCGATGATATAAAAAATAATTTTATAATATCTAACTGGATTGAATATAAGGGAACTTGTTTCCACGCAAATCTAGTTATTATGATTGATGAAAATGAATCCGGTCCATTATTTGGTTCAATTGATGCTATAATTGTCAGTAAAATATTGTGATTTTTCATTGTGATATTTTGACAACTATAGGATTTAATGGACATATTCGAGCTTATAAAATCAAGCGACGCGGTAGCGTCGCGACGCCAAGTGCATAAAATAAAAATATAACCGTTTGACATGATGACATGATACTTGATGTGTGTATATGTTCATGTCGATGTCAAATTCACGACGCTACCACTAGCTTTATCTCGAGTTTTCACATCTTGAAACTTTAGATTAAAATTACTCAGAATTTAAAAGCACAATCAAAAATCTAAAAACACTTTTATTATATAATGTCATCGGTATCTTTCGATTGCGACCAGTCCGAATAAAATTGGTGCAGCCGATACCGAGATCTAGAGACCGAGTCCCGAAAAGGGTACGTTTCAGTTATG
>NW_017276676.1:44769-58176 GCF_001594065.2 Cyphomyrmex costatus | reverse complement strand
TGTATATTATACGTATATATCTGTATACATATGTCTGTTATTTTTATATTTTAATTTATAATGCAAATACTATGTTGAAATAATGTTTTCACTGAATACTGTTTACAATTAATGCGACCCGGGCACGCCAAGTTTTTTCTTCACTATAATCCAGTTGACAATTATAGTCACTTTTGGTCTGTCTTATGTGACTGGCGTAATGAAGAATACTCTTAGTCAATTATATTTATCTCATATCTGTTTTTGATCAAGAAGTTCAGTATCTTTTATATGCACTTGGCGTATATTTTTTTCTTTTTTTAAAAAAAGGTTTTTTATGGGATAAGATTTTCTGGGATAAAAACAAATGTAAATATCGAGGATCTTAGCGATCCCCTTCCAATAAGTCTACAAATATCCATAATGAAAAATATGTTATATTGCGTTATGCTATTTAAGAACTTTTATTTTACATGATAATTATTTTACAGTGTTAAATTCTTAATATGTTCTAAAGCCTGATCATTACATAGCATGCAGAATGCGGGCCGCAGGTAGCAAAATTAGAACCTAACCTAACCTAATTATGGTATTTTAGATTGCATATATATAATCGAAAATACTATATAATTTGGTTAGGTTAGGTTCTAATCTTGCGACCTGCGACCCGCATTCTACGTGCTATAAAGATCCAGCTTAATATAAATTGTATTCTTTAATTCAATTTTTCAATAAAAACCATTTATCAGAATTTGTTGTTTTAATTAACTTAAACTATTAGAGCAACTAATTCTTTGCTACAATGAAAATTGCTAATGTAACAGGTTTCTTCATTATAGCAGCAAAAGTATGCGCTATCTTAGCTAGCATGTTTTATTACAAATTTTAATCTTTATACTAAATTTATTTTTGCAGAAAGTTACCTTTACTATATTAACAAATTTGCTTTGCTATTAGAACGAATATGATAAGTTACAATCGCTAATTTAATTCAGCTATATAACTTTGCTACTTTAACATAGAAACTGGCTGTGCCTATATTACGGCTGTAGATTTGCTAAATCAGCGAAGTTCTTAGTTGTTTTAGCAAATCTTTTTTTTCCGTGGATCCAAAAATAAATGGTCTTCGGCAGAATTCAGAAAAAACCGCGATGCATCCCAGTAATGCACTTCCGTGCAGCTTCAAGTACACCTGCCGAACGCCAGCAAGCATAGGAACACATACATACCCATCTGACAAGCGCTGACACTCACAAGTCTAAAATAAAGGCTTAAATAAACATAGAATCTCTGGCGTACTTAATTCTCAGTAATCGCTCGAGAAAGCGGCCTACCGAAAACACGGCATGAAAAACACAGCGCATCTTTGTGTACACTTTACTCGTGTCGTACTGCAACACGCGTGAAGCCAACGCGGCCATATGAGCTGTACCCTATAAACTATAGATCCCTTGCATTCGTGCATTGAAATTCGGCGTTATTAAGTTTAAAATCGACAAATTAATAATTGAAGAATTTTCTAGAACGTCCTCACACGGACATAACACAGCCAAAAGAATAACATACCCTTACCGCGAGACGCTACCAAGCAAATCATATATAAACTCGACGATTCTAGCGGAGCGTACCTATTTCTTTCAGAAAAGATTCACAGACAAGGTAATTATACCTCGCGCCAAAAGGCGTTTTTGCGGCTTCCCTTCAACTGTATTTTTTCACAGCCGATTCTTGTCCGCACCTTCTGGCGTCCAGGAATCACTCTGAAAATTCCTTCCGATACTTTGCCGACTATTGTCCGCGCCTTCACGGCGTTCGAGGGTCATTGTATTAACGCTCACTTCCTATTCCTTATAGATTTAAGTCGGAAATACATAGAATAATTTCTCTCATATCAAAATTACCGATATTCAACTTCACAAGTAGAATATCTCTTACATGTCAAGAACGTTATACTTGGAGTATGTTTCATTCAACTCGGGAACGTTAAAATCTTGAAATCAAAAAATTTTATACTTAGAGCATTCTCAAACACCTGAGAAATTAAATTATTTTACTGAAAGAAATTAATTCTATATCGAACAATATTCATATTCAGAAACACTAAAACTTATACTCAGAATAGGTCACTTTTACACTGCAAATATACTTGTTCGGCATGAAAAAATTTTTTTTAATTTTTTAAAAAATCTATTCCGATCGGAAATTTAATTATCTACAAAAAATTTCTTATAAAGCAAATCGAAATTTTGCTTCGTTCGCGAGATATATTGAAAAAACTGAAAAGGGTGCTTTTTCACCCCTATCTCCGATTTCCACCCTCTAATTTAATAGCACTCCGCGGTTTTTTCTTCTTAAATGACCCATTAACCGAATCCAACAATAAAAACCCGTGAACGTATTAATTCCTTATTGCCATGGTTTTTAAGACATAATCAATAGCCCATATTGTCTTGAATTTGCTTACGCGTACCGCTTCACCCACTTTGAATTTTGCGGGACCCGTGATCTTTATCGCACTATACACCGTACCCAGGAGTCTTTTGGCGATCGCGGGGGTTACGTCAGCGGGTCGCATGCCGATAGTGCGATGCTTACGCGCGTTGTAATCTAACACGAGACGCGGCAGCAATTCGATCCATTTATAGTTTCCGTTGTATGTAAACTGTTTCCACATGTCATTCTTCAATGTACGATTGAATCGTTCGACGACCGATGCCTTCATTACGGAATACGTAGAATAATGATTGATGTTGTGCTTCTTCAAGAGTTACTGCACATCCGAATTGTAAAATTCTTTCCTTTGTCAGCCTGCAAATTTTCCGGACATCTTCGGTCATCACGAATTATCTTTGCAATTGCCCGCGTCACCTCGTTCCCGCTCTTGGCTTTGAGCGGCATGGCCCATGCATGCTTACTCAGCACGTCGATGACAGTGAGAATGTAGTGGTAACCTCTGTTGAAGCGCGTATACGGACGCATCTCGACTACATCCGCCTGCCACAGGTTATCGCATCCATGTACTATGACGCGTTTTCGCGGAAAATTTCTTCTCGCCGGAGCGTGTAATTCTTCAACCAGCGATAGTTTCTCAGACATTCTTCGCTTCTTGAATCTTTTTATCAAATTCGTTTAATATATTTTGCAAGTTATTCTGGAATGATGTTATCTTTCTTTCAATTTCATCAAGACGATCTTTCAAATCTTGAACACTCTGCTGCGCGTATCGTTTGTTTGCTGCGTCAGTATCATCCACTGGTAGCGCTAAACGTCGAATCTTACGCGACTTTGCGTCAAAGTCGGCTGCAACTCGACAAAGAGCGTTATTGCGTACGTAATTTCTGAACAATCCACACCTGACAGTGCGATTCACTTCCTCCTCCGAGCGACAGTCCAAACTTGTTGATCGACATTTCGATGTCGACTGATCGATGTGTATAGATCGTGATCAATTTATAATCAGTCCGGCTTCGCGAAGTTCTTCGATAATCGATAGAATCTCGTTATCGTGGCCGTTGTTACCTGCCTGATGCGAGGCTTCAAGCAATCGGAGACGCTCTACAAGTTCGTTGGGATCGTCCCAATGTACGTAATCAATCCTGTTATCGGTTAATGACATGGCGCACGGCAAATAAAATTTTTTCTTTATGCCGGTCCAACTTTTTTACCCAACACCAATGGTGCGATGATGTTCTTCTACTTTTGTCAATTATTACCCAATACTTGATTATCAGCGTTATGACTACGTCGATAAGCGTTTATTGTCAACAGAATGTTCTTGTAAGTCTGTATGTCATCATCAGTGCATATACTTTTGTTGGGAAATTTCATAAAGATCAATTCGTACAGTCCCGGTGTTCTATCGTATCTTTTCCCATCTATAATTATATCATCGTTTTTGCTTAAGGTGTTTGTCACCGAGCATCGTTTCCTCGTCGCTAAAGTAGACTCCATATACGACGTGTATGTTGACGGCTTTCTTACCGCTCAACACCGCTTTCAAATATTTCTGTCCCAACGGACCATAGTTTGTATGCAGTTTTTCTTGCCCCTCGGATATTTGAAGCAGATGTCGGATGGATGTTACAAGCGGTTCATTGGTAATCTCGAATACTTCTTCGACGGATGGAGCGTGGTCGTACGATAACTCGCGCAATTCTGTTATTTCAGACATTTCGTTAAAAGTGGATGGTTCAGTTTTCGATCTATTCAACGCTGATTTCACAGGTGTGGAAGCCTGTATAGGACTATCGTACGAAGCGTTCGGTCGTTTTCGCTTCAGTTTCGGTTCCTCGTCTTCTTCCGAAAAGAATGTTTCAATGCTGATGGGATCCTTGGACGATTCAAAAGTGTTTTCAACAATTTATTTCAACGGTTCGGTAATAGGTTCAAAGTGTCTCTCCAACGCGATCTCCTCCTCCATTTTACCAGTTTTCAAAGCGCGATACTTTTTACGAATTGAATCGCTCGTTTTCGCAATCTCCATGGCTATCTCTGGTGATCTTTGTCGCTGTCCATGTTGCGCAGTCAGCGTATCGATGACAACTGATCGCTCCACAGTACCGCAAAGTCATTAAATCCTTGGTAATTATTTAGAATAAGGGAGGCAGCACCGATGACCTTGACCTTGACGTATGTTATCAAGGTCCTGACCCTGAACTTTGCCTTAACAACTAGCCGTCGTTCGCCCTTCTTAATACCTTAAAAAGGTATTAACAAAAAAAGTTTGAAAAATAACGTCCTATTTCTGCTATATATACAGTATTAAATATATTCTACATAGGTTTTGACCTTCTACGCGAAGTAACTTTCACCCCCCTCCCTCTACACAGGAGCACACGACTTCTACGATTGTACTGTTGCTATGATTAGTACTGTCGGGGCAAACCTCTGTGACGGTGTATGTGCGGGGGGGTGGCCGAAGGCCACCTCCTTGCACCCGCCCGTGTGTGTGTGTGTGTGTGTGTGTGTGTGTAAAATATCAAGTAATAGACTCATAATCGTTATGTAACGAATGGAACACACACACACACGCACGCACGCACGCACGTACACACACGGGCGGATGCAAGGAGGTGTCCTTCGGCCACCCTCCCGCATCCACACCGTAACAGAGGTCTGCCCCGACAGTACTATCATAGCAACAGTACAATCGTAGAAGTCGTGTGCCCCTGTGCAGGGGGGGAGGGGGTGAAAGTTACTTCGCGTGGAAAGTTCAACGTTTCTGAACAGGGAAAGGTGTAGAATAGTACTTCATATCATACATGATAGCATACGTTAAAACTATGATTGTTAATAATTTTTTAACGAAGGACGAGCGACAGCTAAAACCTGTTGAGGGTTACTCAGGGTCATGACCTTGACAACATATGTCAAGGTCAAAGTCATTGGAGGGAGGTCCCCTGATTGAGACATTCACTATTTTAAAACTATAATTGTTAATAGCTTTTTAACGAAGGGCGAGCGACGGCTAGTTGTTAAGGCAAAGTTACTCAGAATCATGACCTTGATAACATATGTCAAGGTCAAGGTCATCGGTGCTGCCTCCCCTATTCTAAATAATTACCAAATCCTTTTCTGTATCGTCCATTAGCAAGCGCACTGTCCTTATCAATTACGAGAAATCCATACTTTTGCTGCCAATATTTACGACACAAATCGCAGAAATTTTCGTATGACATGTCGGTATTGACATGGTCGTTGTACACGCGTTTCAGGTTGGTTCCATCCTGCTTAAATAGAATCAACAGATTTGCATTGTCGCGTATAAGATGCTTCGGTATCTTTGCATAAGTCTGACAGAGATAGAAGCAGTCAAAGTTCGCGTGGCGACCCATTGCAAAATAATCTCTTATCGCGTCTTGCTTATCGCATGCCACGTCATCAAAGATAAAGATTGTATTCGGAAGCGCCTCACGCGGTGGAATGATTTCGCTGTTATTGGAGAATGTAAAATAGTTTATTTCTTCGATCGGTGCTAATAAATTTTCGAGATATCGATACTTTGGCTGTTGCACAGATTTTGACTAAACGTATTCGTTTTCGAAGCGTACACCGTTCGGGCTCTCGAGCAAGCTTATGAGAACGTTGGTTTTACCGCAGTTCGATGGGCCGCAAATGATTGCGCGAATAGAACTTGGCAGCATGTTGCCATGCTTGCACATCACATTATTGATTTGCACGTCGAGATTCGTCACTTAAGATAGACTGCAACTGATGCACGAACCGCATATTTTCTCGTTCCACAAGAAACTGGAAAAGATGTCGCGAGCGGGCCTATTTATAGAGCTACGTAGAGCGTAATCGCTCAGTAATCAAAATGTTTCTCATCGTGTCGAATGATTTAACCTCCAAAGAATTGGAATATATACCGAAAATTGTTTTACTGCGAGAGTTTGAGAATTGTATAGATGTGCTGTGGGATAGACTACCTGAGCATAAACGAGCCGATTCAGAGATACAGCAGCACAGTCGGTGTCTAAAGCATTACAATTTGCCGAGTCATCAAACACATATCGATGGTCCAGCGCCATTGATAAAGAATTGTAGCGAATGCCGTCGAGAGGCAGAGGTTTGTTAAATCGAGCGATAAACGTGCTTCTTTTCGAACTGCATATTCCCGGTTACCAGTTTTGTGGACCGGGGAGGCGTTTGGAGAAACGATTAGCTAGAGACGACAGAGGTATTAATCTATTGGACACGGCGTGTCGCGAAACGATATAGCGTATTCGCACAGCAACGGTCTCACTGAACGGCACGCGGCTGATAATATACTCGCTGAAAAGGCGCGGAAAAGCATTACCGCGAGAGATTCGTCTCTCACAGAGAGAGCCACCGCCACAGCTGTTTGGGTGGCTATGAAGGCTTAAACGAAGATGGGTATGGGTCTGAAAACAAAGAAGCGAAAGAGAATACTTCCGATAGCGAAACGCGGCGGTATCCTACCTGTTCTTCCACTGCTGGGCGTCCTCGGGTCATTGATCGGCGGAGTGGCGGGAGTCGCCAAGGCTGTAAATGATAGCAGAGCAGCTGAGCATCAGCTGGAAGAAATGCAACGTCATAATCGCGTCATGGAAAGTCACAGTGTTTATCTCGCTCCCTACAAGCGTGGACGAGGAGTAGTAAAGAGAAAAAAAAAACGTCGATGAGACGTTAAAAATACCAACGGGTGTAACTACCAACGTGCAACTGCTACAACTTGCAAAACGTATGCGCATTCCGTATTTCAGAGGTATCTTTATGCGTACGACATTACCGGTGGAAGGAGTACGTCGAAACGAGTGCGGTATCGTGAATCTAGACAACGCTCAGGGAACCGGTACGCATTGGGTAGCGTACGCGAAAAGGGGGAATCGTCTCATATATTTCGATAGTTTTGGCAACCTCCGGCCACCGAAGGAACTCGAGCGATATCTAACAAACTGTGTAATCCAGTACAATCGCAGGCCTTATCAACGTTACAATCAGAGCAATTGCGGACAGTTGTGTTTACAGTTTCTACGGATGAGTGATATACAATTTAAAGACTGACATTGCGTGGTTTAACTCAGTATTCGTTCAAACATGTCGCTGACGTTTAGCTGACGGGCAAAGTAGTGTTCTAGCCGTGAGCTATTTTCCGGCGGTAGATTTGAGCGACGATGATTACGAGCTCGGTCTGACTGACTTTGAAACGTACTACACTTTAGCCAATGTAAATTCGACAAACAACAAGTTTTACTTTGACAATAATGAAATTGATATTCCCGAAGGATCGTACGAACTGCGCGATATAGAGCGGTATTTGAAGCGTGAAATTTCACGTGACGCAAAGCGCAAGGAGGATGCCGAGTATCCACTTGTGATTCGCGCCAATAAGAATATGAGGAGCGAGATCAAATGCGCTTATTCGATAAATTTCACCAAACCTTACAACATGGGAACGCTATTGGGATTTTCATCGATCGCGTGCTTGAACCACAACAGTGGCATGAGTCGGACGTGCCGATAAATATCATCCACGTAAACATCATTCGTATCTAGTGCAACGTGACCGCGGGTGCGTACAACAACGGCAAGTGCGTGCACATGATACACGAGTTTTCACCGATTGTCCCACCAGGATATAAGATATCAGAAAGGCCAACGCAGGTCATTTATCTTCCGATCATCGTACGGAGCATTACGGATCTGACGATTCGCGTGGTGGATCAAGACGGCCGATTGCTCGATTTTCGTGGGGAGAAGATTACTGTTAGATTGCATGTACGAAGATGACGGCGCTAACGTGAGATGCTTGTGCTGAATGAACAACCGAAACAGACGAGAGATTTTAACGGAGAGGTTTCATCTAGAAAAAGCTCACTGCGTCCAACGTTGCATTTTTAAAGTCGTTGGTTTTATCGTACGAAATGGCTGATATCTTGAACATTGCCGGTGAGCCGATCTTTGACGATCGTATCGTCAATTTTGAAGTTCATACGTACAATCCATACGCAAATACGACGTTTGGACATAGCGACGAGATACGAATACTCATACAGCAGCAGGATTTATACACGTTGCCATGCGAAAGTTTTCTCTACATTGAAGGAAGATTGACTGTGAAGGAGAGGAACGATGAGACGCCAATAACGCTTGGAAATAATTGCATTGCGTTCGTGTTTGATGAAATTCGTTATGAATTCAACAGTGTGGAGATTGATCGCAACAAAAATGTTGGGATTACCAGTACTCTGAAGAACTACGTATCACTGACGTATGACAAGTCTTTGATTGCGCTGAACGCTGGATGGTATTCTAGATCCAACATAACGGAAGGTTACTTTAACTTTTGCGTACCGCTCAACATGCTATTGGGCTTTTGCGAGGATTACAAACGCGTAATTGTCAACGCTCGCCATGAAATGATTTTGATACGAGCGCGCAACGATAACAATTGTATACTGGGAAATTCTGCGACGGAGCCGGAGGTTGAACTGGTCAAAGTGCAATGGCGGATGCATGTTATGCTAAACGAGATCAGTAAACTATCAATGCTGCGAGCTTTGGAAAGCGGTCGGTATCTTAGTATGAGTTTTCGCTCATGGGATCTATACGATTATCCTCTGTTACAGAGTACGACGAAGCATTCATGGGCTGTCAAAACGGCGACTCAACTTGAGAAGCTCAACTCAGCTATCTCAATTCAGAGTTTTATCCATATGGTGTTTTGAATCTCCATTTCGACCAAAAGAGATACGCTCTCCTGTTTGATATGTACGCCCGTTTTCGTAAAGTATATTACGGAATCGACTGCTCCGAAACGCTGCTCAATGTACTTTCGTTTATCGAGAAAAGACCGTTTACGGTCATAGACTGCTCGCGACAGAACGAATCCGTCAAGAGCGCTACCGTGGGTGTACGAATAGAATTTGACTGCAAGGAAAATGTACCCGCCAATACTACCGCCTATTGCCTCATCACACATGATCGTGTTATCGAATACTGCCCGGTGTCCAACGTAGTACGCAAGATTATGTAAATTGCACCGTCAGCAATTATCTTCAATTTAAGAGAAATTAACACTGATATGAGTGCAGTTTCGAATAAATGCTCGTCATGATCATACCAACGTTTGTGGATCTACAAGGATTCGTCGTAGACAAGAAATTTATCGTCAAGGAAGTAGCGGTGCTGAGAAGAGGACCTGTTATCACACACTACATTTTTTCATATCCTATGCCATGGAATTTACTGACAAGATCCGACAAATTTTGCGCTTCCTGGTTGAGTGCTTATCACCATGGATTGCAATGGGAAGACGGGATGGTCCCGTACAGCATGGCGAAACGTCTAATCACAGAGGCTGTAACAGAAGACGATGAAGTTCTCATATATGTAAAAGGACTTGAAAAACGGTAATGGCTATCCGACATTCTCGATTGCGATAATAAAATTGTTGAAACTCTGGATGCGCATTACGAAGATGTAGAATCCCTACGTAATATAGATGCTTGTAATACGATACTGTGTAGAAGACACGCTAAGAATTGTGCTTTGCAAAATGTATTTAAAATAATCAACTAGTGGTCGCAGGAATAATTGTAAGATTTTTTTAATAAATGTAAGATTTTTTAAATAAATAAATACGTTTTATTTTCGTTACCCTTATTACTCATATAATAGATATAAGTAGATAAATATAAGTAGATCAATATATCGGAAGTAAACCGATTGCTGTTTAATGTTGACCGATATCTGTCTGATAGCTGTTTATAGCAGTTCAATAGCTATCTGATAGCTGTTCGATAGCTGTTCAATAGCTGTTTATAGCAGTTTGATAGCCGTTCGATAGCTGTTAAATAGCTGTTCAATAGGTGTTTATAGCAGTTTGATAGCCGTTCGATAGCTGTTAAATAGCTGTTTATAGCAGTTTGATAGCCGTTCGATGGCTGTTCGATAGCTGTTTATAGTGTACCGATAGCTGTTCGATAGCTTTTCGATGGCTGTTCGATAGCTGTTTACAGCGTACCGATAGCTGTTCGATAGCTATTCGATAGCCGTTCGATTGCTGTTCAATAGTTGTTTACAGTGTACCGATAGCTGTTCGATAGCTATTCGGTAGCCGTTCGATAGCTGTTCAAAAGCTTTTCAATAGCTGTTTAATATACGTATAATTGCGCTTCAAATGCTACAATGGATTAAAAAATGCTGAAGTCGACCGTGAAATATTATCATATAATTTAGCCGAGACATATACTTTTTCACGTGGCAATGTACTTTTGATGATATAAAGCGTTGGTAATATATACTTTAAGGCCCGTATTCAGAACGCACTTTTATCGATAAAAGCGCGCTTTTATCTCTGAAATTCTATAGTATACGTGACGTAAACTATAGCATGTTAGCGCGCTAACATCGTTGTTAGCGCGTTCTGAATATGGGCCTAAGATTATATAGTGTTGGTAATATATAAGTTAAGATGCTGGAGCGGCGTATACTTTTCAGCTGCGGTATACATTTTTGCATGGAGATACGAAATTTTGAAATATTTCTGCTAGAGATCTTTTTCAAATGTCATTTTCTCATGTATAACTTCAGTATAAATGCTCGCACAATCTCGAGATCCGTCAGTCTATCAAACAGTTATTCGGCCAGTTACGTCAGTGTATAAAAGAACAGGAAAAAAAAATGGAGAACGTTGACAATTTAATTAACAATATTAATAATATAAATATGCAGGTGTTATAGCCCGAATGGCTATCACTTATTTTATTAATTATTTCATTTAAACCGGCATAGCAACCGGCACCGGAAATGCAAGTCTGCACATTCTTTAAACCGCGCGCGACAAAGCGTCGATCTAAGATTATAGCGCGCGAAATACCTAAATGCACTCGGCATGGCAACCGACAGCGGAAGTGCACGATTGCACATTCTTTAATCACGCGATCGCGCCTCTAGCGCGACGAATATGGTCCGATCGAAGACCAAAAGCGACATCATCAAACTCAATATAAGCGAATCAGGCTGAAACTAGCGGCCAGAACTGGCGGCCGAACGCGCGAAGTGGAAACAGTTGCGATTGCCTCACCGCCACGCTAGACTGTCAATTGTTTTACACGTATAGAGTACTTTCCGCGAAGCGGCATATTCCAATATTATTTATAATAGTTGTGGGAATGTTTATGAAAAATTTCAAGTCTCAGTGAACATGCTGGAATTGTTTATAACAAAACAAAGGCCGAGCACGATCTCTACGTCGTAATACGATCATTGAAACAATTCTTTTATACATATTTCTAATCTTTTCCGCACAACGGCATAAAGCAGATATTATTTCTAATAGTTATGAGAATGTTTATGAAAAATATCAAGTCCCTGCGAACACGCTGGAATTGTTTATAACAAAACATAGGCTGAGCACGATCTCTAAGTCGTAATACGAGCATTGAAACAATTATTTTACATATTTTAAATCTTTTCCGCACAACGGCATAAAGCAGATATTATTGCTAATAGTTATGAGAATGTTTATGAAAGATATCAAGTCTCTGCGAACATGGTGGAATTGTTTATAACAAAACATAGGCCGAGCACGATCTCAACGTCGTACTACGAACATTTAAACAATTCTTTTATACATATTTCTAATCTTTTCCGCACAACGGCATAAAGCAGATATTATTTCTAATAGTTATGAGAAAGTTTATGAAAAATATCAAGTCTCTGCGAACATGCTGGAATTGTTTATAACAAAACATAGGCCGAGCACGATCTGTACGTCCTAATACGAACATTTAAACAATTCCACCTGACAAAGTTGATGACACACTTAATACTTTCAATTCCTTACATGGAAGATTACAATTCACTATGGAGATTGGCAGTGATAACAGATTAGACTTTCTTGACACTACTATTATTATTGATAATTGCAGAATTATTTTTGACAATTTTCATAAAAAAACATTCTCAGGTAGATTCCTTAATTTCCACTCTAACCATCCTATGAATCATAAAAAAGGCATTATTATTAGTTTTATTGACAAGATTTTACTTTCATCACATCCTCGGTTCCAACAGAATAATATAATAGAAGCCATAAAAATTTTTTTAAACAATTCCTATTCTCTTTCCCTTATATTCTCCACCATTGATCAAAGAATTAAATATCATATACACAATCAACTGAATTCTCAGAATTTTCATGTGAGAGAAAAATATTTCACAATACCTTACGTTAAATCCATATCTGAAAGTTTCCTTCCCATTTCCAGCATGTTTCAGTGTAAATTAGCATTTTCAATTCCTAACACCTTAAAAAGCTTTATTAAAAGAGGTAAAGATAAATTAGAACATCTTTCTAATAACAATGTTATTTATAAGATTACCTGTGATGATTGTGAAGCCAGCTACGTTGGTCAAACAAAAAGAAAACTGAGTACCAGACTAAAAGAACATATGTCTGACATCAGAAAAAGGACAGGTTCTCCTTCTGTCATCACTGACCATCGTATTAACTTTGACCATAATTTTAAATGGAATGATGTCCAAATTTTAGACATTGAATCTTCTTACAATAAGAGATTGGTGTCTGAAATGATTCACATCAAAAGGCAAAAACAGGGTCTTAATAAATAAAATGATACAGAGGCTTTACCAGAATCTTATTCTCAAATAATAAACTCTCTTTCTCCTTCGTAAATTTCCTTTTCTTTTTCACTTTTATTCACACTTCAATACACTTTTACCCCTTCCTAATTTTTTTCCCCTTATTTCCATTTGTATTTCTTTTGTACTTGAGATGTTTGGTTATTCTTATTTTAAATTGTTTATTGTTAACATCTGTAATAACTCTCTCTTCGCATTTTTCTAACTCATTTTAATTATAATTGTATTTCGATACAATTACAAGGTAATTAATTATTTTTTAATTTAATTGTTACTAAATTAACAATATAGATATGA
>NW_017276676.1:30827-44279 GCF_001594065.2 Cyphomyrmex costatus | reverse complement strand
TACTTAATTTTATTCTTTTTCTTGCGATTATTGTATTATTTTTCTTTTTTTCTTCTTGTCGCTATTTAGTTAAGTTTTGGTTAATATTAAGACGATCCTGAGCTCGGATTTGCCGATAATTCACAATCAAAGCCGGTGGTTGCGCTGTATTCTTGTGTTCGGCCGCCTCACCTATCGCTAGAAGAGAGAAGACGTCGCCTCCCACGAGGAAGAGATTGCTGTATGAAGAATTTGGCTGAAGTCACGAGAAGCGCGGCACACGCAGGTCGTATTATTTCATATTTGTTATTAATGTCGCTATTATTTGGTGGATTATCGCACCCTCATTGCAGACGCCTCGGAGAGAGACGTCAGCTGGGAACGGACTCAAAGGCAGAACATCCGCCGAAGCATCGTGTCCCACAACGATCGATGGAAGATCGTCAAGCGACAAGGAAGCATTTTCGGACTTTTGGAAAAGCGCGCCACAGCGTAAAAGGATCCGCGACACGCAAGGACCCGCGGGATTCGTCACGGGGTCACGCGGTCGCGGCGAACCAATTAGAGCAAGCAGAGGGCCTGACGACCTGCGTGAATCCGCGGAAACTTCCGATCGGCACTTGTGCAGTGACGGACCTCGAGTAAGGACGCAGGATCTCGCCCATAACTTGTCAGGAATTTCGAGAATATTCGTCGAAGATGAGCACTGCTATCGGCTCTCGTACAGACTTTGAAGGAAGCGGCTGAGGAGGAGTATCTTGGTGAGGCGAGCGTTATTCGTTTTATTGTAAAGTCACCGATCGCGTAATCTTTTGTGAGCGTCTTGAGCGGATCGCGTGTGAGATTTACGCGGATTTGATTCGGTCGATGTCGTACCGGCAAAGAGTAACGTCATTGTTTCTGTTGATGAGCGCGTGCCATCCGGTTGCTGGAGCGGCGTATACTTTTCAGCTGCGGTATACATTTTTGCATGGAGATACGAAATTTTGAAATATTTCTGCTAGAGATCTTTTTCAAATGTCATTTTCTCATGTATAACTTCAGTATAAATGCTCGCACAATCTCGAGATCCGTCAGTCTATCAAACAGTTATTCGGCCAGTTACGTCAGTGTATAAAAGAACAGGAAAAAAAAATGGAGAACGTTGACAATTTAATTAACAATATTAATAATATAAATATGCAGGTGTTATAGCCCGAATGGCTATCACTTATTTTATTAATTATTTCATTTAAACCGGCATAGCAACCGGCACCGGAAATGCAAGTCTGCACATTCTTTAAACCGCGCGCGACAAAGCGTCGATCTAAGATTATAGCGCGCGAAATACCTAAATGCACTCGGCATGGCAACCGACAGCGGAAGTGCACGATTGCACATTCTTTAATCACGCGATCGCGCCTCTAGCGCGACGAATATGGTCCGATCGAAGACCAAAAGCGACATCATCAAACTCAATATAAGCGAATCAGGCTGAAACTAGCGGCCAGAACTGGCGGCCGAACGCGCGAAGTGGAAACCGTTGCGACTGCCTCACCGCCACGCTAGACTGTCAATTGTTTTACACGTATAGAGTACTTTCCGCGAAGCGGCATATTCCAATATTATTTATAATAGTTGTGGGAATGTTTATGAAAAATTTCAAGTCTCAGTGAACATGCTGGAATTGTTTATAACAAAACATAGACCGAGCACGATCTCTACGTCGTAATACGAGCATTGAAACAATTATTTTACATATTTCAAATGTTTTCCGCACAACGGCATAAAGCAGATATTATTTCTAATAGTTATGAGAAAGTTTATGAAAAATATCAAGTCTCTGCGAACATACTGGAATTGTTTATATCAAAACATAGGCCGAGCACGATCTCTAGTCGTAATACGAGCATTGAAACAATTATTTTACATATTTTAAATCTTTTCCGCACAACGGCATAAAGCAGATATTATTTCTAATAGTTATGAGAAAGTTTATGAAAACTATCAAGTCTCTGCGAACATGCTGGAATTGTTTATAACAAAACATAGGCCGAGTACGATCTCAACGTCGTACTACGAACATTTAAACAATTCTTTTATACATATTTCTAATCTTTTCCGCACAACGGCATAAAGCAGATATTATTTCTAATAGTTATGAGAATGTTTATGAAAAATATCAAGTCCTTGCGAACACGCTGGAGTTGTTTATAACAAAACATAGGCCGAGCACGATCTTTACGTCGTAATACAAACATTTAATCTTTTCCGCACAACGGTAGAATGCAGATATTACTTCTAATAGTTATGAGAATGTTTATGAAAAATACCAAGTTTCTGCGAACATGCTGGAATGGTCTATAACAAAAACACTGAAACTAAGATCTGTCTCGAGGGAGTTGAATGAACGTTTAGACAATTTTATTTAACATATTTGTATTTAGATAGTCATAAGATTTTAATTTAAATATTTCCGATTTTCTTGTAGGACAGCTCTAGAATTATATGCATTATTCTAAGATTGTTTTTAACGGTATAATTTGTGGATATGCTAAATTATAAAGTCTTGAAATTGTCTGCAAGTTTTCTGTCACGCTTGTCTGTCCAATGTGTCGTGTACTACTAGACTCTCCTACTTTAAGTCTGTCGTCAAATGAATGTTCAAAGTCTATGAGAAGTACGTCAAAAGTATGGGCCACATTTTGTCTATACTCTATATATGCTTTGAGGGGCTGTGGAATGGAAGTCTGTGTAAAGTATGTCCTTAGTACCTACCATTACTTTATCTGGGCTTCCTCTCCGTAGCCTCACAAAGTATGTATACAGTACAGACTGAATCTGGCCCATACTTTTGACGTACTTCCTACAGACTTTGATCTTTCACTTGACTATTGGAGCGGCTCGTGTATGAAACTTTGGCCAGACAAGCGTGACAGACGACGTGCAGACCATTTCTATACTTCATTATTTTACTCAGGTTAGTTGCCAAAGTTAATAGTAGGACATTTTGTATTACATGTTTGTGTGTCGTTATATTATTATTAACCTGTGTGTGTGAAAAATAATTTTGGCAAGTACAATTAATATATCACAAACATAAAATGGAGATTATTTTTCATCAAGCTTCGGCGATTAGCCTCGGATTACTGGTATTAATTGTAATGAGTATTTCTTGATTTTTTTTATCATTAAGAAAGTAGTATATACGTATTTTTATAAGGTTATGAAACATGGAAAAAACGAATTGCTTGTTGACACAATCATCGTTTTTCCGCATGTTGATGGCCCTGTCACCTCCATCCACCTCAGGACCGTCCGACGTAGCAGCCTTCCTCCTCCGATTTCAGGTTTAAGAATTGTACACCTGTAAATGAGTAATTCATAATTTGACATTATTTGTATTATATATCATACAAGCTAATTGACCTGAACGCTACGCCGTTCTCTACGTATTTCTTCCATGATTTATATTATGCATGCCTATCATTTTTACATTGTGTTTGCGGTATATTTAGAAATGTAAGTATTTATTGGATGTGGATACATCTGTAATAGTATTTGATTTCTGTAGTAAGTGCACTTTTTGTTTGTTGTGAATAGATTGCGCAGTGAATGTAGAAGAAAATAAGAAAATTTCTTGTTCTCGCTCGTCACTAGCGTAACCCAGGACCAACCACGAGGTTACGAGCGGGTGATCCCATTTTTTTTAATTTTTTATATTTTTTATTTTTTTTTTAATTTTATTATTTTTTTAAAATTTTTTTTATTTTTAAAACATTTTTTATTTTTTTATATTTTTCTACTGTTTTTCTTTTATTATTTTGTCATTTTTTAATTTATTTTGTCTCTTTTGTAACATTAATATATTAAATAATATTTTTTAATATTTTGTTCGTGTAATTTTTGTTACTTGTTATTCTTTGGAGTTGCTTTTAAATTACTTTTTAAATTTTCGTTATGTTTTTTACTACTCATTTTTTGTAGGATCATACTCGTCTGCAAGCTCTGATGGGTTGAACGGTAGCGTCCAACAAACAATCGTCCCAAAGAAGCACAATATTCCAGTGTACTTTCCGAATCGGCTGGAGGTGTACGTAGTGTAGGAATTGCGCAAGTTTTTGCCTTTTTCTTAGTCTTGCTTTCAAAACTACTTGTCAGTAACAAATCTCGATATGTGCACGTTTCACTAATTTTGTCTTCTTTTCTTAGTAGTATGTAGTACGCTATGCCTTTTCTGGCATTAGTGGCGTCTTTATCTGTAAATAATACGTATCTACATGTTGCAATTATGTATCCCCATAAGCAAATATATACACCGCAATTGCCATGCTGTATGGTTTGTAAAGGGATATCTGTAGATGCGTATATTTTCCATTTCTCTCCATCTACATTGGACGATGTATGTTCATTTATAAATTCTACAAGATTGTTTATAATTTGTAGAGGCGGTAACCCGTGAAGAGAGTCAAAATATAAAATAAGTTTGTGCTTAAAAACAACAACGAGCAATGTCCAATGACTGCTGTTACAGATTGGTAAGCACCAAACGTCGTAGGTCCATATTCGGACTTTTGCAGACTACTTTCGATATCCGAAAATATTTCCGGACATCAGTCTTTGTACAAAAAATGTGTCGAATGTTAACATTTTCATGTTATTCGTGACTGCTTGTTGGGGTAAGAGGGCAAAAAACGCATTTATAACTTGGTCATTCAGCCACTGATCAGGCATTAGTGACTGAAGACATTCTCCATCTACTACTATTCCTGCAACGTTATTGCGTTTATTTAGAAACTCGTTTGGGCACCAATCATATTCTGGAAAAAATTTACAGGGCATATCAATTTTTTCATTTTTCGGTGACCAGTCATGTAGCTCTAAAGTGGCCGGTTCATTTCTAGACTTTTCGTCAGTGGTTTCTTTCCCAGCAATAGTGGACTCAAGATCGATTTTCGGAACTATGGTAGCAGATAGCTTTTTTGGAAAATTGAAATAAACATTCCTTTTGCTTTTTTTTCCCCAAAATTCCTCGGCAGTTTCTTCTAAACTTTCGCGGTCTAGTTTCCTTTTGCGCTGCCGGTCAGTTTTTAACGAAAATGTACGGTCTCGTATCCTTCCTAAAAGAAACGATTCCATTTTTTGGACGAATCTTGGAGTCAGCACATTTAACTTCGTATCGAAGATGTCTTTTTTTACGATCTTGAACCAGTTCTCGACAGAAGCGTTACTGTCCCGAGATAAATTAAATCGCCGTATCATGATTGCTGACCACAACAGAAAGTATGGCATAAT
The DNA here is from genome assembly GCF_001594065.2 of Cyphomyrmex costatus. NCBI lineage: Eukaryota > Metazoa > Arthropoda > Insecta > Hymenoptera > Formicidae > Cyphomyrmex > Cyphomyrmex costatus. The sequence continues at coordinate 39,026 of NW_017276676.1, read as the reverse complement.
ATATTCTTACATGTATTGTAGAAACGATAAGTTATATAGTTCATTACTTTCTGTTGTAGTCGCTAGATCTGCAGCATTATTTTTTATTTCGAGAAAGAAGTTATAGAATAGCGAACCATGTCGTTGTTTGAGACTGCCATCTTGGAGATAGCATTCATCATGATTCGCTAATTCAATATCATCTTTGAAAGCATCGCTGAGGTCATGGTCTTTAACCCTTATGTGCACACCCGGGTACCCGGGTGCCCACCTCGCCATATTATTGCTTATAATTTGATCAAAACTGAATGTATCGATTTCTCCCTCCGAATCCCCATTATTTAACTCTTTTAGAATATAAATACACTAATGTAATTGTTGAAGATTTAAATTCATATCTACTCTAGTCTGTTCTTTTCTGGCTGTAGGCCAGTGTTTTCTTTTAGTTTTTCTCATTCTATTTAGTAAGTAAGTTAAGTTGGCTGTACCTAACACAGACTTACTACGGTAGCACACGTGAAGGGTGCGTGATATGTTCTCTCACTGTACACGAGGTGATTATTAAAATCAGTTCTGCTTTTCACAAACGTGTGTGTGTGTTCTTTTTACTCAAAGCCCTGCCGAATATCGAAACCTCAACAGGTTATGGGCCCAGGACATTATTAGCGCAAGAAGAAACGGAAAATTATTCGGGTATACGGTTAATATGGTATAAGAGCCGTGTCGCGATAGTTCTCCGAACGTTAATGACGTCGCGCAGTGATATCTGAGTGTGTGCTGGTGCGACGATATCCAGTTGTTATCCTCTGTGGAACGGACGACGGGTGTCGCACAGTGGCATCTGACTGTGAATAGAAATATCTAGTTGTCATAAATCCTTTGTGGAACAAGTAACGGACGACGGATATAAGTCAGATTTCGAGAGTAAAAGAAAAGAACGCATCAAGATGGAAAGCACCTTCACCTTTGCACAGGCACCCAAGTTCGCCGGTCAAAACTATAGACAGTGGCGTTTTCAAGTTATGTGTGCAATACGTGCCAAAGGTCTCTCAGATGTGTTAGAAAACTCAACAGCGGTAGGATCCACGACAGGAGGTGAGGCAGCGGCTGAGAAGCGACGGCAGCGTGACGCACTCGCAATGTACATTATAACCTCGGCGATGGAGTTCAGCCAGGTAGCACTCATCGAAGGCTGTGAGTCGACAATACAGATAATAAGTAAGCTGGATTCGATTTACGATAAAAAGAGCGACATGTCAAAAATGATGCTCCATGAACAGTTTGCCTCTTGTAAAATGGCAGTCAATGATTCTATGTCAATGCATATCGCAAAAGTGAAAAATATTGCACGGCAATTAAGAGACTGCGGAGAAACGGTAAGTGAGATAGCTGTAATAACAAAAATTATCGGAAGTTTACCGGAAAAATACAGATCTTTCAGACAGGCATGGTTATCTGTTGACGAATCAAGGCAAACAGTGGCAAATTTAACAGCTCGATTGCTGGATGAAGAGGCAAATACGTTGGCATACAACGAAGAAGGAACTGCTTTAGCCACTTCAAAAGAAAATTACACGAAGAAAAAGAAGTTTTTCAAATGTTATAATTGCAACAAGAGAGGCCATTTTTCAAAAGATTGCAGAGCTCCGAAGAAAAACAAAGGCAAGGACAAAGATACAGAGAACAAAGGCACAGCATTTACTTGTACGATGCCAAGTGACTCAGATGACGTGTGGATACTCGACAGCGGGGCATCAGCACACATGTGTTACAAAAGAGAGTTCTTCACGGAACTAAACGAATGTGACAAATTTAATGTCATCTTGGGCAACAATAAAGAACTTTCAGTCGTCGGAAAAGGAACAATCTCTATCAAAACTCTAGTAAATAACCAGTGGATTGCCTCAAAAATGACTGACGTGTGGTACGTGCCTGAATTAAAGAGAAACTTGTTTGCAGAAGGAATCCTAACTAAGAAGAACATGAAAATCATCAAAGAAGGCGACAATGCGAGGATTTACAAAAACGGGCAATTAGTTTTATGTGCAGTACGTACTAAAAATAACCTATACAAGGTACTGCTAAAAACCTTCAAAAATGAAGTGAATCTGGTAACTAAGGATATGAAAACATGGCATGAACGCTTAGGACATATAAACACAAAATCACTCCATGAAATGATTAACAAAAATCTGACTGAAGGCATCAAAATAAACTGCTTCGATAAGTTCTTCTGTGAAGCTTGTGTGTATGGCAAACAACACAGAAAGCCATTCATCACTTCAGTGTCAGGAAATGTTGAAAATGGAGACACAGTATATAGTGACTTGTGCGGTCCAATAGAAGTTCAATCTATTGCTGGTGCCAAATATTTTATAACATTCACAGACGGGTATTCAAATTTTCGCGTTGTAAAATTCTTGAAAAATAAAAGTGATGCATTAAATGCATTCAAAGACTATGTCAATATAGTGGAGAAGCAATTCAACATAAAAGTCAAGAAGTTACACACCGACAATGGACTCGAATACAGTAATGAAGATTTTCGTAACTACGCTGCCAGACAAGGTATTCAACTGGAGACTACAGCTCCCTACTCACCTCAGCAGAATGGAAGAAGTGAAAGGTCCAATCGTACAATAATGGAAAGTGCAAGGTCAATGTTGTACGCAAAGAAACTGCCTAAATACTTGTGGGCGGAAGCCGTTAACACGGCTGTGTACATACTAAACCGCACTTCACACAACGGTCATATTACTCCATACGAGAAATGGACAAAGAAGAAACCAACTCTCATACATACAAGAATTTTCGGTTCAACAGCTTACATGCACATTCCTAAAGAAAGAAGGACGAAGTTAGATCCAAAAAGCAAGAAAATGATCTTCGTAGGTTATGAAGGCAACTCAGAAAATTATAGACTATTTGATGTTAAAACAAGAAAACTCATAGTCTCAAGAGACGTAATCTTCAAGGAAGATGAAACGAGTTTGCCTGAAGAAGAAACAGGACATTACAGGATCAACATCGAAGCTGAAAGCCGTGACTATAAAACCGAAACTGAGGAAGAATCGGAAAGCCATAAAGAAAATACTAATCAGAAGGAGAAACAGGATACTCTGGACGAAGATCTGCATGAGGCCAAGAATCAAGAAGAGAGTGAGAGGCAGACACAAAGTGGAATGCCATCCGGGCTAAGACCCAGAAACACATTGAAACCTCCTGAGAGATTCGAAGCCAATCTAGTGGAATTAAAAGCACCAGAAACATACGAAGAGGCAGTGACGTGTGAAGAAGCCGATAAGTGGAATGAATCCATCAAAGAGGAACTAAAAGCTCATGAAATAAACAAAACGTGGGAGCTGGTACCTCGTCCAGAAAAAGTTAATATAGTTGGCTCGAAGTGGGTCTTCAGAGTCAAAGAAGATGGAGATGGAACACGTTTCAAGTCAAGGCTTTGTGCCAAAGGCTATTCACAAACTGAGGGTGTAGACTACAATGAAACGTTCGCACCTACAGTACGATATGACTCAATTCGGATCCTGCTCTCGGTCGCAGTTGAAAGAAATTATGTAATGGCTCAGTTCGATATAAAAACAGCGTTCTTGTACGGTGAGCTAGAAGAGATTATGTACATGTCTCCGCCTGAAGGACTCAATATTGCTTCTGAGCTAGTGTGCAAATTGAAAAAGTCTCTGTACGGACTCAAACAAGCACCAAGATGCTGGAACTTCAAGTTTAGAAGCATATTGGAAAAATACGGCTTCAAACAGTGCAACGCGGATCAGTGCGTTTTTGTGGGACATGAGAGAGACGCTCCAGTATACCTCCTATTATACGTAGACGATGGGTTACTGATGTCAGAAAATAAAGATTCTCTACTCGCCGTGATTGAAGATTTATCAAGTAACTTCGACATGACTTACAACATGAATCCTACAAACTATGTTGGTTTGCAAATAGAAAGAGATTCGAAAAATAACAGTATTGCCATTCATCAAGAGACGTACATAGAGCAAGTAATAAAAAGATTCAATCTAGAAAATGCAAAGACTGTAAGCATTCTAGCTGATCAGGACGTGTATCGTGGCCTGAGCAAGGGCGAAGAAGGCACGAAAGAAGCTATTCCATATAGAAAGGCTGTTGGCTCTCTAATTTATATAGCAACAGTGAGCCGTCCAGATATTATGTTTGCTGTAAGCAAAGTCAGCCGATACTTAAACTGCTACAACAACACACATTGGAATGCTGTAAAGAAGATCATCAGATACTTAAAAGGCACTAAACACTATAGACTAGTATACAATAAAAACAAAGACAGCAACATCAAAGTATATTCAGACGCAGACTACGCAGGATGTACTGATACCAGACGTTCTACCACAGGCTACGTTTTGGTCAAAAATGGTGCTGCAATCACTTGGAATAGTCAAAGACAAAATAGCGTAGCTTTGTCCACCATGGAAGCAGAATTTATGGCAGCCTGCGCTGCCACGAAGGAAGCAATGTGGGTTAAGCAGTTTTTCAATGATATCAATGTTTGTATTGTTAATCCTTTAACATTGTACTTGGACAACCAGAGCGCAATTAGCTTCATAAAGAATCATAACTATCACAAGCACTCCAAACATATTGAAGTAAAATATAACTTTGTGAAAGAGAAATATCAAGCAAAGGATATAGATATATCATTTGTATCCACCGAGTCTCAGTTAAGTGATATTTGTACTAAGGCATTGTCAAGAATTAAATTCGAGACTTTTAGAATCCAGCTAGGGTTACAAATTTCATAATCATACTTCAAAGCAAAATTTTTTTTATATCTTTATTGCACTCAGGATGCATATATATATTTTTTTTTGTAAGAGTAGATACTCATTTAATGGGAGTGTTGAAGATTTAAATTCATATCTACTCTAGTCTGTTCTTTTCTGGCTGTAGGCCAGTGTTTTCTTTTAGTTTTTCTCATTCTATTTAGTAAGTAAGTTAAGTTGGCTGTACCTAACACAGACTTACTACGGTAGCACACGTGAAGGGTGCGTGATATGTTCTCTCACTGTACACGAGGTGATTATTAAAATCAGTTCTGCTTTTCACAAACGTGTGTGTGTGTTCTTTTTACTCAAAGCCCTGCCGAATATCGAAACCTCAACAGTAATATTTTATTTATTTTTTTTTAACCCAAACTACATAACTTTATTACATGCACATAATGGGCACACCCGGGTACCCATTAGATGTAAAATCGTGTTTTGACTTAAAAATTAATTAATAACATTGATAAATATTTTATTGGGGTAATAATGGTTTATAAATAAATAACAAATATAATTTTATGTGCTACAAAGGTCATTAATCATTTATTCTGCACAATCAGTACATTTTATCAGTGTAATACAATGTTCATCGCAGACTGGTTTGTCACATTCGCTGCAACTTTTCCGCGTCTTCCTGCGTCTTTTTATGATTTGTTTATAGCAAATGTGACAAGATCCGGTCACTTTTATTCGGCCAGAACTGTCTCGCGGCCGACTTGGTCCTCCAGAAACCTCGGAAGTTGTGAGCTGAAGACCGATCACGCTTTAGATTGCCAGCTGTGTATTGTAGTTGCGCATAATTTGTGCATTTCCAGCACGACTTTCAACAAATGGTTTTGCTAATTCATCGCTTAGTTGCCGCAAGAAATTACGCCGCTCATTCGTTTTTTTTTTTAATCATTTTATTATTTTCATAATAAATAATATACGCAGCAAGAGCGGTTACGTACAAAATAATGTTTGATGTATTGGAGGCGGAGTCTTATTCCAAATAGTTTTATCTTTCGTTACATACGTGTTTATAGTTTCTGCTTCCGTCGCTAACGTATTTGCTGCTCGATCTTCCCTTTCATTCTCGCTCTCGTCGCCCTCAGAATCGCTCTCTCCCTTCTCTTCGGACGACTCGCCAGCAGTTCCCACGTCCGATGGCAGGTCGAGGTTTCTTACTACTTCCGCCGGCAGCCAATCATCGTCATCACTGTCGTCGTCGACCTCTGATTCTCCATTGTCATCTCCGAGTAAACGCTTTATATATAAATTTCTTTGCTCACGATTCAATCTAAAATTCCAATTCAAAAGTTTCAATTGACAAATATTATAACAAGAAAATAAAATATATAAATAATAATATAAAAACATTAGAGAATAACATTTACCTTGAAAATTCAGCTCTCGTTAATTCCTCATCCATAGCGGGCAAATTTGGCACGAATATGCTTCAAAATAATCTTTTCTTATACAGGCAAATTTCAGCGACACACGAGGCAACGCTCTGGCGACCGTTATGACTGAGTATTGAAACGTTTCTATACACGTCTCTCCCTTTCTACATTCCACTATACCTGCCTTATCCCCACTACGTAAATTTGGAACATCTACTGGTCGCCGAACGCCGCCAGCCTTCGTTCCTACCTGCACAGCGCTCAGAGACCCTATTATTATCTATTTTTCGTGAGAGCTGTTGCGGGCTCGGGAACTCGTATATGGCTTACATAGTTTCTATTGATGTGTATTTAATGAAATTAATTTATTTCAAACCATTCCGTTCGCATATAATGTCAAAAACTAAGATAAACTCATAGTGGGTACCCGGGTACCCTGGGTGTGTAACAGCGTAATAAAAGTTGGGTGTGCATATAAGGGTTAATAGTATTTACAATAAATTCAAAGTCGGTGATCTTTCTTTTTAACCCGAAAATAACAACAAATTTCTTATACACAGCCTTTGCAGACGTCATATCTGTGCAGTGAATTAATGCTGCTATGAGATTTGATGCAATGTTGTGTTGAGCTTCCGTGTGGCCCAATGACTTGCTCTTTCGTTTCACAGTTCTCAGCAGATGCGTTGAGCAAATATGAATTATTGTGAATTTATTAATTTCTTTACTGTCATCGTAGGCTGCCTGCAGGTATTGCGCAAGAGTGATTTCGTTGAATGCTTGAATGCAACTCTGTATTAATGCCAAGCTGAAATCAGTTTCTACCTTATCAATGAGTGGACGACGAGATGTGATCTCTTTAAGGAAATCTAAAAAAAAATTCAAATAGGTCTTAATGTATCGAATGTTGTGCTTGCTCGATATCAATTCTAAAATTGGTCCGTATTCTTCAGTACCAGGTATAACTAAGGCATAGTAATAAATTACCCCCTCAATGTGAAATGCGGGTTTTGCTATAATTGATCCGATTGAATCAAAGTTGCAAGACACAGGGCGTTCTAACGAGAGCAAGTAATTTAACTGCGTCTCAGTGTACAAAATCATGTAGAATGGTTCCACGCAGAAATGCTGAATATACCCAGGGCAGTGTTTTTCAGGCCACGAGTCTCTAAATTGATCCCGTAATCCGAGGACAAAATTGAAAAAATCTTTATCTAAATCGGATTTTACATTTTCCTCGCTTGACATTTTTTGCAACAGCATGGTGCATTGTTTCGGTTACCCTCTATTAAAACATCCTCTGATTCTGTTGACAACATTCTTAATTTTAAAACACTAGGGTTTTCACTTTTTAATTCATTTCGAAGATTTTCTCTACGTTCTCTGTTACGTCCGGGTTTTCGTGCGTTTGTCATTCGCGAAGTTCCGAACGCGGGCGTGCGGGATCGTTGTGCGCATTGTGAGCACGGATGGTCTCGAGATTTGAGATCGGGCTCGACCCTTTCCCGGAATTCGAGATATAGCCTATAGGTATAGAATAATGAATTCAGCGACGGAGTCGATCGGGAGATGAAGAGCGACCGTGGGCCGAGCGGAAACGCACGTCGTCTCTCATTCCGATGATAAGAGAAATTTGTAACGCGTATGTTTTAATCATAGCGCGAGAACTAAAGTAAAAATACAGGACTTCTAATCGCGGCGACCAGTGAGCAGCATAAAAAAAAAGAGGGGCACGGAATCGAGCAACTGAATGTGGCAGCGCTCAAACACCGTTTGCTTCCAAATCGTTGAGGGGAGGAGAGATGCTACTCACTGGGGGAGCAATCTTACCGTGCTCCTGATGTAATTTAAGGGAAAAAGACAAAACGATTATTCGTAAGGAGGGGGCGCAACAATAATGCGAAGATCCGCGCGACGTAGTCGCCGGGCGGAATCTCGGCTAGCGATCCGCGATGGGCGCGAATTATAATCTATGATTCGCGGTTTCTTCGATCGCGGCGACCAGTGAGCAGCATAAAAAAAAA
>NW_017276676.1:22736-25100 GCF_001594065.2 Cyphomyrmex costatus | reverse complement strand
TATTACGCGAATTTTCGGGGCCGCGGTAGCGCGAATTTTCCCTCTCGAGTCTTTTATGAATTTCGATGACCTTGGAGCAGGCATCTGAAAAATTGCTATAGCCTTCGGCTCGGAGCTCGACGCGATATTCGCGCGGGAGTCCCTCGAAAAACGAATCGAGAGTAAATGAATCAATCGAGGATATTTCGACCTTAGTACAGGGTCGATCGAAAATGGCCTGATCGCCTTCAATGATCGCAGTGCGTAGGTCCTTAATACGACCTATGTAATCGAGGATATGTTCCGAAGGCTTTTTGTACGCGTTGGTCAATTGCCCTCGATAATAATTGGAATTTCTCCCCGGACCGAAAGTTTTTTTAAGGGTCTCTAGAAATTTATCAACTGAAAGGTGGGTTTCGTCTTCCACCACGAGATATGCATGGTGCGACAATTTGTTGCGCAGCATGCGGACTAACTGAGATTCGTCGACAGACGGGATAGACTCTTTGGCTCGTTTACAAGCGCGAGAAAACTGCCAGACGGGAATATTATAGCCGTCATATTTTGGCACTAAATCTAAAGCGTCGCGTATATGCGATTTGAGATAGGGCATATGAGAAGGGAAGAGCGGGGCTTCCGAATTGAAGCGTACGCTAGGCGTTTGCAAAGCGCCTAGTGAATTTGAAGACGCGGGAGTGTCCCTTGAATCGACGGCGGAAGGCGCAGAGGCGGATGGCCCCGGATTATTTCCCGATAGGGAACCAATGAGTAGCCGAAGCATACCCTCGAGCGTATCGGTACGCTGTCGCAGTTCTTTTTCGCGTTCCTTTGCTTCCGCGATCTCCTTCGCGAAGCTTAATGAGGGCGCGTCCTCTCCCGGCGGTGAGGCGTCATCAAAACTATCGCCGTCGGTATCCATTTTATTTAATATTATTATTTATCTATCTACATTGTAGAAAAAAAAGGAGAAAAATGACAAAGTAGAACTATAAAAGGAGGACAGCCAATCGTTGACTGTATATCAGCGATGCTTTCGCACTAGAAAAAGGAGAACATTGTAGGATTTTGTAGAATTTACGCGATTCATTCGGCGAGTTTAGCGCGAATTAATTCCGCGATGTTCGTAATTTCGTGGCATCTTATCGATATGCAGCGAGTCATTACACCTTATGATACTAGTTATCACACTATTCGCATGGTTAACGCGAAGGCTAACGATTTCTTACAATGAAAAGAGAAAAAAAAGAAAGAAAATAAGAATGGAACATCCCCATACTGAGGTTCATCCCGTACTGAGATTTATCCCGCCGCTGTCACCAGTTGTTACCTGTGGGACAGCGGTGCTTTTCGCGAGATTAACTATCATTTATAATAATCATAATAGCATTAATGGAAAAAGGGAATGAATATTTTAAAGGTGACGATCTCACAACGATGAGACAATCCCACCTTATGCGCGATCGACGCGGAGATAACAATTTCTTATCTTATATAAGATTACTACTGTGAATTTATCCCACCTTATGACACCAGTCATGGAGTCTGCGCGTAGAGGAAAAAAATATAAAAATGAAAAGGGGGAGGAAAAGAGAGTCCATCATCCTAACGTTGAAATTCATCCCACCTTATGACACCAGTTGTTATCTGTGAGACAGCGGTGCTTTTCGCGCGATTAACGCGGAGATAACAATTTCTTATTTTATATAAGATCACAACAGCGAAAATATCCCGCCGCTGTCACCAGTTGTTACGTCCGGGTTTTCGTGCGTTTGTCATTCGCGAAGTTCCGAACGCGGGCGTGCGGGATCGTTGTGCGCATTGTGAGCACGGATGGTCTCGAGATTTGAGATCGGGCTCGACCCTTTCCCGGAATTCGAGATATAGCCTATAGGTATAGAATAATGAATTCAGCGACGGAGTCGATCGGGAGATGAAGAGCGACCGTGGGCCGAGCGGAAACGCACGTCGTCTCTCATTCCGATGATAAGAGAAATTTGTAACGCGTATGTTTTAATCATAGCGCTAGAACTAAAGTAAAAATACAGGACTTCTAATCGCGGCGACCAGTGAGCAGCATAAAAAAAAAGAGGGGCACGGAATCGAGCAACTGAATGTGGCAGCGCTCAAACACCGTTTGCTTCCAAATCGTTGAGGGGAGGAGAGATGCTACTCACTGGGGGAGCAATCTTACCGTGCTCCTGATGTAATTTAAGGGAAAAAGACAAAACGATTATTCGTAAGGAGGGGGCGCAACAATAATGCGAAGATCCGCGCGACGTAGTCGCCGGGCGGAATCTCGACTAGCGATCCGCGATGGGCGCGAATTATAATCTATGATTCGCGGTTTCTTCGATCGCGGCGACCAGTGAGCAGCATAAAAAAAAA
>NW_017276676.1:17289-22339 GCF_001594065.2 Cyphomyrmex costatus | reverse complement strand
ATGAAAATATGTCGAACACGACGAAGCGCGCACTATTTGAGTAATTAATTAATTATTACACTTACGCTCGTGTGGTTACAACTCTCGGCTCTTAGTAGCGTACCTTCGGAGTATCTCGCGATTGAGTTATTCTGCTCGAATATCGCTTTAGCGTATACGACCTTAAATATTGCTGGATTCGCTCGTGATAACTTCTCGTATTACTGTCGAAAAATAGAACAATAAATGAACGCGAGCGCTCTGTTTCGCTCGATTATATAGGGCCAGCTTGGTGGCCGCGGCGTGTGGAAACGCCGAATCTTCCCCCAAAAATGGGTCATAAATCACTTTTGTGAATATTTAATATCTCGGCACTCGATGAGTGCATTGCTCTGATACTTGGTATTATTTCAGTTCGAATTTATGCAAAACGTTGTGTCGAGTCGGATTTCCGTTGGGGAGCGCGGAGGCGCCGTGGTAATGCCGCATACCGAACTTTAGTTTTTCCAGATAGGTTTTCGCCCTATCTGTCAACGCGGATCAGCGAGTTTCGCGCGATGCGCAGTAAACTCGTATTCTTGTCTCGCCAGCCTATTAATTAATGATTTCGGCACGAAGGGCCGATTTAGGTATGATAGCGCTGCATGGTTTTGCGCAGGAGGCGCTGGTCGGCATCATCGTGCTCTAAATCGCATCGTGGCGTTAGTTAATCATGACTTATTAATAATTTATTAATTGGCGTGAGGCGCCCGGGAGGTGGTGCCCTCGCGTAAGTGCGGCGCTAATCGGAGTTAATCAGGTGCGCTGGCGAAACGTACGGCGCGATAATAATGAGCGTGAGCGAGATGGAAGATTCAGGGGCGAAAATTGAGCCGAAAAATAGAGCGCCGGACGTAACATTCTCCTTTAATAAATCTTCTGTTGATACTTTGTTGATCATGTGATATGACCCCTTTTAGACGAACCTCAATTTCTAAATCGCGGTTTTTCTGTATGGAAGTTGTCGATTTAAATAAAAATGAAGTGCAACTTGCATTTTTACAATGACCACGAGCTCGAAAGAAACGGCCACCTCTTTTCTTGTTAATATAACACTTGTGCCACTCGATACTTATGACGCAACCAGGGTATGTTTGTTCAAAATATGAATTGGAGGCATCCGTCCATCCCTTCATGAGTCTATCATATATTTTCCATGAAAAAATCTTTCAACAAAGCACGGTGGAATGTAAAGAGGCATGCTGGAGAGTGAAAATAGGTTGGGTGTGCTTTGTTTCGATGCCATGGTGGAAACAATATCAGAGTTGTTCAGGCTGAATTCAGCAGCATTAATCAAATCAACAGACGATTCAACGGTCGAATCGGCAGTCGAATCAATAGTCGACTTCACAGTCGATTCAGTTGTCGATTTCACAGTCGATTCATCACTCGATTCAAAAATCGATGCAATAGCCGATTCGTGAAAATTACTCATAAAAACATTGTTGTTATGAATTAACTCCGAATTGATAGACAATCCGTCAATATCTTCAGGCTCACAGAGGGTATTACTATTAGTATTTGAATAACTTTCATCAAAAGGAGTAAGAAAATTTAAATTATCAATTTCATTATGGCAGTCAATAGGACAGGCGGGCTCTTCTCGAATTATTTCATTGATATAATTTGCAGAATATAAGTATACATCGTAGCATTTTCTTGCGTATTTTTGTAAAGATCGTGGATCTGCAAACGATGTAACAAATCTTGCCATTTTGTACCATACATTATTCAAATCTACTGATCGAGGTGGACATTTATTAAGTAAAGCTAAAAAATCGTTATTACTGAATACGGGACGGATTGCAGGTATAGCATTGACAATGCTATCTTTCCTTATCTTTATTTCTCTTAGAAATGAAATATATTGGCACTGTAAAATAAATATTGCAAATCCTTCACATGCACCAAATGTCTCATTAAACTGAATATTGAAAATAAACTATCCTTACATATCTATTCTTAAATGCAAAATCGCAATATGTCGCTTCATACTACATTTCCAAAAGTGTTAAAGTCACTGACATATATCCAGCATAAGCATACGACCATAAAAAAAAATGTGAAGTGACCTCTTACTTGAATATCCGCAAACGCAACATGCTTTTGGGAATAGGTTTAATCGTAAAAAAATACAGCATAACTGAAGCGTCATCTATTCCCGATAAGATGCACGAATGTTAAAACATATGTGTAACAAAAGACGCGAGAACAGAATTCTTTCGGAACGACTGTATGATGCGACTGTCTGAAAACTAATGAATCTGAAGTTTGCAACGTTGGAGTGCAACAAAAAAAATTTTTTTTTTTGACAAATCAATTATTTTCCAACTCTATGTCATATATGAACTTTATACATGACATAAAAGAATTTTTGGAACTTCCACGGGGCCGGTGGTGGGGGTAAGAAACCAAAAAACCGTCCTCACAGCCAAAGTTACTTCAAAAGCAATCGTTTTATTTTTGAAATCTCGTTTATTCACTGAAATACGCTTCCTGAAATTTTTTCAAAATTTTTCTATGGCAGGAATGTGCCGGTAGTGGGGGTGAGAAACCAAAAAACCGTTTTTACAGCCAGAATTATTTCAGAAGCAATCGTTTTATTTTTGAAATCTCGTTTATTCACCGAAATACGCTTCCTGAAATTTTTTCAAAATCTTTCTATGGCAGGAACGTGCCGGTAGTGGGGGTAAGAAACCAAAAAACCGTTTTCACAGCCAGAGTTATTTCAAAAGCAATCGTTTTGTTTTTGAAATCCCGTTTATTCACCGAAATACGCTTCCTGAAATTTTGGTGAATAAACGAGATTTCAAAAATAAAACGATTGCTTTTGAAATAACTGTGGCTGTGAGAACGGTTTTTTGGTTTCTTACCCCCACCACCGGCCCCCTCGAAGTTCCAAAAATTCTTTTATGTCATGTATGAAGTTTATATATGACATAGAGTTGAAAAAAAAATTGATTTGTCCAAAAAAAAAATTTCTTTCGTTGCACTCCAACGTTGCAAACTTCAGACTGATGAAAACTAGTCATTTTCTATTAGGGTGGTACCTTTGTAATAAACAATTCCAGCATGTTCACAGAGACTTGATATTTTTCATAAACTTTCTCATAACTATTAGAAATAATATCTACTTTATGCCGCTGTGCGGAAAAGATTTGAAATATGTAAAATAATTGTTTCAATGCTCGTATTACGACGTAGAGATTGTGCTCGGCCTATGTTTTGTTATAAACAATTCCAGTATGTTCGCAGGGACTTGATATTTTTCATAAACATTCTCATAACTATTAGAAATAATATCTGCTTTATGCCGTTGTGCGGAAAACATTTAAAACATGTAAAATAATTGTTTAAATGTTCGTATTAGGACGTACAGATCGTGCTCGGCCTATGTTTTGTTTTGTTATAAACAATTCCAGCATGTTCGCAGAGACTTGATATTTTTCATAAACTTTCTCATAACTATTAGAAATAATATCTGCTTTATGCCGTTGTGCGGAAAAGATTTGAAATATGTAAAATAATTGTTTCAATGCTCGTATTACGACGTAGAGATCGTGCTCGGTCTATGTTTTGTTATAAACAATTCCAGCATGTTCACTGAGACTTGAAATTTTTCATAAACATTCCCACAACTATTATAAATAATATTGGAATATGCCGCTTCGCGGAAAGTACTCTATACGTGTGAAACAATTGACAGTCTAGCGTGGCGGTGAGGCAGTCGCAACGGTTTCCACTTCGCGCGTTCGGCCGCCAGTTCTGGCCGCTAGTTTCAGCCTGATTATAAGCGACTGCCTAATTGCCGAGCGCAGAGTCTTGTCTTGAAATCTAAAGGTGATACGTTACGCGCGTCGCGAGAACCGAGTCAAGTAACATCCGCCATAACGTCGCCGACCGGTTTACTCATAAGTCACGAGCGATAACTTTAAAATATATTCATTTAACTAAACAACTGAATTAATTAAATAAAAGTTACAATTACTAAAAAGAATTGTAATCTTTAGTAATAAATAATTATATGAATAAAGGGGTACAACATTTGAATCAACTATCAAATTGTTAAATAAAAAGGGTTATTTTAAATAGAAGTGTGGTGAAGTGAGTGTTTGTTCGACGACCTTTTTCTATCCTCGTCTTTCCTCGTGAGTTTCAACCCTTTGAGCGGATCGAATCCCAAAATAATATCTTGTTGCACCGAGAGGTACAACACAGGCTAGTCTGCTCAAAATTAAAAGTGACACATTGGCGATCAGTGGACGCATGATATAAAGACAAGGGTATGCTCGTCCGGTGGTAACCCACTGCGCATCTATCAAAAATAGAGGGGGTAAGCACGTGACTGTCACCAAGTTACGTCACATTCGTTTTATTTCGGTTAATTACGGAGCGGTTCGAGTTCGGGTAATATGGCCGCAAAAACGATCGCGAGCACAGTAATAGTGTATGTGCGTAAGTAGCGTGTAATTTATAATAAAGTGATCGTGCGTGATAACAAAATGAATTGCGCAGTAAAAGGCTGTAAAAACTATTATCGGAAAACGAAAAAAATCTTTCAGGCGAAACTGTAAGATATTTTTCATTTCCGAGACATTTATTTCGAGATATCGAACGATAAAGGTAAAGAAAGGAAAAATATTGTTACTTTTTTGCTTTTTACGGATTATTATCGCAAAAAACTCAAAAAATGCTTCAGATAAAACTTGTAGAGGACAAAAAAACGAATATTTTCGTTTTTTATTCGTTTCATTCCGTTGAGAATTGAACCTTCTACAGCGCCGCAAACTTGCAACTCTGCGCTAGCGCAACATCCGCGAGCGTTGTTCACGTGGACACGAGGCCTGAAAATGCTTTCGCTTACATTTACACTCCATGAAGTTAAAAAATTATAAGTAATATATGTTTTTGAAAGGTTTTTTAACGCTCGACAAGTTGTGTGGTATGACTTTTTTCGTATGATCGATTAATTTCGATACATCGAAAGGTAAAGGTAAAAAAGTAGTAAAAAATGAGAAAATTATTTTACTTT
>NW_017276676.1:3292-16949 GCF_001594065.2 Cyphomyrmex costatus | reverse complement strand
AATCGTTTCTTCAGATTGTATTTGTTTTTGTTTCAAGAATAAATTTTCTTTAAAGTATTCAAAGAAATATTTCTTTCAATGTACGGAATTACAATGTTTTCAATAATGTTTAATATTTATTTTCGTTAACATAATAATTTGTTGTCGATAATTGTAAATCATGAAGTAATTTGTCGCACACGAAATATACAAATGACTCGCATTAAGAAGTGCAATTTCCCGCAAAATAAAGTAAAATTTACCGACAATAGTGTAATAAGTAAAAATGTCATACAACGTAATTTAAGAGCGTTAAAAAAACCTTTAAAAAGCATATATTATTTTATATTTTGTAACTTACTGCAGTGAAAATGTATGCCAAAGCATTTTCAGGCTCAGCGAACACACCAACGTTGCAGGAGTGCAAAATTGCAAGTTTCTGGCGCTGTACAAGGTGCAATTCTGAATGGAATGAAACGAATAAAAAACAAAAATGTTCGTTTTTTTGTTCTCTACAAGTTTTATTCTAAACATTTTTCGAGTTTTTTGCGACAATAATGCGTAAAAGGCAAAAAAGTAAAATAATTTTCTCATTTTTCACTACTTTTTTACCTTTACCTTTCGATGTATCGAAATTAATCGATCATACGAAAAAAGTCATACCACACAACTTGTCGAGCGTTAAAAAACCTTTCAAAAACATATATTACTTATAATTTTTTAACTTCATGGAGTGTAAATGTAAGCGAAAGCATTTTCAGGCCTCGTGTCCACGTGAACAACGCTCGGATGTTGCGCTAGCGCAGAGTTGCAAGTTTGCGGCGCTGTAGAAGGTTCAATTCTCAACGGAATGAAACGAATAAAAAACGAAAATATTCGTTTTTTTGTCCTCTACAAGTTTTATCTGAAGCATTTTTTGAGTTTTTTGCGATAATAATCCGTAAAAAGCAAAAAAGTAACAATATTTTTCCTTTCTTTACCTTTATCGTTCGATATCTCGAAATAAATCTCGATCGTACCAAAAAAAGTCATCAGACAAAACTTGTAGAGCATAAAAAAACCTTCGAAATGCACCCTTAATCGACCTTCTAAAGTCAATAGCAACCGAGTTATCGAATATTGTCCAAAAAAACACGTTTTTGGCTGTCAGAAATGAAGCTCCAGGTCTAGGAAGTCGAAAACTTAGAGTTAAGCTTTTTTGTGATCCCCCCAACCCCCTCGAAAAAGAAAATCCACTCTTCCATCATTTGCATATTCAAATGTACATATTGACTGGACTATCTAAGAAAGTATACAATCGAGTTAATGGTTTTAATAGGAATAATTGAAAAATATAATATTTAATAGACATCTGATCGATAATAACTTAACATTTATTGTACTTTATTTTTATTTAGGGAGAATATGTTCAATACATTTTGAACCGTTGTACTTTAAACAATCTTTACGAATGGAATTGGTAGGATACTCTCCAAAAAAAGTTCGTAAATTGAAAGACAATGCAGTTCCCACGTTGCATTTATGTAATGAGTATGTGGAAAATACACTACCACCTGATCATGTTGATGAAGGAAAGGTTACATCATTGATAGCAGATACCAATATGTCTAATACCAATACATCTGGAGAAGGGTTAAATGTCTCAATGGACATTGATGTTATACCGGAAGAAATAATGCCTACGTCTACAGTCATGGTAAATGTGCCAATGGATTTTGCTGATAAGGCTGAAAAGATATCGACTATGTCAGTGCACATTGATGTCGCATCAAAAAAAATAGTGGATGCATCAATGAATACGGATGTATTTAAGGATAATACTGAATATGTAATACCAAGTACATCATCTGTTTCAACAAATTTTCATTGTTCGAATAAACACGTTGGTTCCATGTAAGTAATACTGTAGGTGCTTTCTAGCAAGACACAGTGTAACAGTGAATCTTTACATCCTTGTTTTTGCCAACGTTAAATAAGGATGAAACAATTCCTAGTGTTACGCAGTATCTGATTGTGTCTTTGCTGGAAAGTACCCTTTATTTACGCTAATGTGTGTATACATAAACATAACTATAAATATAAAAATTAGTAATGACCTTTTATTCAATTATTCCTTTGTTGCATTCTTCGGCAAAGTTTATTTATTAATTTTTGCAGCATTATGTTAGTTGTATATGTTACATTTATATATGTATAGTTATAGATTACTCATTTTTATTGCACATTTTCAGAAAAAAATTGTAACGAGAATTGGAAGCCATAAAAGAGAAATTTAAAAAATTTAAACAACGAGAGAAATTGAAAAGTTAAAGGCCGATATTCATAGTCAGTTCTTATATTCAAGACCGTCTTAAGTTCAGTCTTGAGGAGTTACGAACCAATCAGAGGGCCTCTTTAGCATCTTAAGACATTACTTAAGACAGTCTTGAACTAAGAACCGAATATGAATACCGGCCAAAGACCCTCTAATCAGAGTCTGGACACTTGAAAGTTCGATATTCTTCTTTTAAATCCTGCCAGAGATTATCTCACTTAGTGAATAATACATCTATCTCTCTCGCAGGATTTAGAAGAAAAATATCGGACTATTAAGTGTCCAGACTTTGATTAGAGGATTTCTAGGTGAAGTTACCTTTATCACTTCCAATGTCATATTTATTGGACTTGTATTTTGTATATTTTATATGTTTATATTTTATTTGACTTGACGTTTTCAGGAAGAATCTTGAATTGCAAGTAGTTACAATGAAGAAAAAATTGCAAGAGCAAGAACAAAATCGGTCTAGGGATATTGAGATGCATGAGACCAAGATGTACGAAAATTTGGGAAAAATTTTCACGCCAAACCAAATACGCATGTTATTGGATCCTAATGTGACACGCATAACTTGGTCTTCAGAAGATATAGCGAGCACTATGTCTTTACGATGCGTCAGTCCCAAAGCTTACAGGTATATGAGAAATGTTGTGAAAATTCCTCTTCCTGGTCTTTCCACACTAAGGAAGTGGGCTTCTAATATTAACGTAGAGCCTGGCATGTTAGATACAATTCTTAATTGTATGAAATATAAACGAAAAAGCATGCAAATGCATGAAAAACTAATCATACTCACATTTGATGAAATTCATTTAGATAATAAGATTGCTATCGACCGAAAACTGCAGCAAGTTGTTGGGTCACACAAGTCATGCTAGTGCGTAATGGTCCGTAGTTTATTTTCCAAATGGAAGCAACCCATATATTATAATTATGATACAGCAATGACAAAGGAAATACTTTTATGTATTATTTCACAATTGCATAAAATAGATTATACTGTTGTTGGCATAACATGTGACATGGGCCCAACAAACTTAGCGGTATGGTCTGAATTTAATATTGGAGTTGCAAAAAACAATTATTTTCACCACCCTCTCAATGAAAAGTTGAAAATTTTTGTATTTGCAGACATACCACACTTGCTTAAGTTAGCAAGAAATCATTTTCTTGACAATGGGTTTAGTGTTCGGAGACATCGTGTAGATAAGAAATGTATTGAACGAATTTTAAGTATTAATGCAAAAGATGTAAAAATCTCTCACAACATTTCTCAATATCATCTTGACGTTTAAGGCTGCGAAAGACAAAAAGTTGTTGTTGCCGCAAAATTACTCTCAGAACGAACAGCTTCCGCCATAGAATGGTATGGACAAAAAGGATACCTCGATAATTTTGACTGGAAGGAAACCGGTCGCGTCATCCGTTTGTTTAACGATTGGTTTGATGTTTTCAACGCTAGTAGTATGTACGGCAAACATGATGGCAAGAATGCTTATGGTATTAATTTAGAAAAACAAGATGGCATTTTACGTGAAATGACTGAATTAATGAACGAGATGACAATCGGAAAACATAAAAATTTAATTACATTCCAAAGAGGCATTATTGTTAGTAACTGTTCTTTGCAGCAATTTTTGCCATACATTAAGGAAATGTATTCTAATGAGCACTTTAATGTGCAATATGTCATCACCAGGCGGTTAAATCAAGACGTACTTGAAAACTTTTTTTCATGTATTAGAAGCACTGGTGTTGCGTATGATAAGCCCACTGCTCTCGATTTTAAATATCGCATGAAAAGATATATTTTAGGCAAGCACTCAACCAATCTGTTTTGTAATGAAAAGGCTTGTAACGTTTTGGCAGAACCTGATATACCTCATTTTGTATCCCCTCTTACTACTAACGAAGCTACTGACGAATCCGAAGTACTGAGTGGAATGCTCGAACCGTATGCGTTGGAGGACGATGAATTAACGCATTTCGAAGAAGAAGAATTGTGCGCTTAAGATGATGAAAATAATAATAATAATGTAACTGTATGTGATCTGTCCATGTTTCATCCGACTTTGGAAGAAGAGGAACTTCTCACTTCTATAGATGAAATGAACATAATAGATAATATTGAAGATGAAGGATTGAAGTATATCGCTGGTTATGTTGCCTATCGATTTAAATCGAAATATAATAATTTAGGTGTCGCAACTCTCGAAATGCCAGTTGGAAGCGATGTAGATTGGGTTCAATTTATTTCGCGCGGAAAATGTATGTACCCATCAGAAATTTTGTTAACGGCAACACGGATAATGAATATTGAATTCGAAAAATATCATGATTCTCAACTTCGCAAAACCAAATTTATTTTTAACGAATTGGCGACAATTGTACAAAAAAAATGGAACCGTTAAAATTACCACGTGAAGTAATTATGTGCCTTGTTCGTACACGCACATACATTCGAGTCAGAATAATGAATCGTCAAATATCTGTACAGAACAGAAGTAAAAATAGGAAAAAGAAAATTGTAAAATTTACTAATAATAGAACATGATGTATTTTTGCGTGATAACAATGAATTGCGCAGTAAATATATTTCTTGAATTTTTTACAACAATGTTTTTAAACCTATAATTATTTCTTATTTGTTCAATTCAAACATAATAAAATATAATTTCTTACAATCGCTCATAATATTGAATGTTGTTTTAAAATTCTATTTTT
The DNA here is from genome assembly GCF_001594065.2 of Cyphomyrmex costatus. Lineage (NCBI taxonomy): Eukaryota > Metazoa > Arthropoda > Insecta > Hymenoptera > Formicidae > Cyphomyrmex > Cyphomyrmex costatus. The sequence goes on along the minus strand of NW_017276676.1, from coordinate 11,929 downwards.
CAATTATTGATTATGTAAAGTGGGTTTTATAAATCGCTTCTATAAAATAATGTTTGCAACAATAATAAAATAACTTTTTATAATATAAAAATTATTAATTTCAAGATAATATCGTATATAGTACTAATATATTACATGATACGTTTTATTCTTAAAATAAACATTTCAATTAAAGTACTGCAAAGACCGTTGTAAGTATACTGATAAATAATACATTTTAATTTACCGGAAAAATAATGATGTTTTTTTTCGTATTTTTTTTATATTAAAATGTTTAATGTAATTAATTTATTTGGAAAATTTTATATATTTAAATTAATACAATATCAATTTAATAAAATAATTTATGTATTAAATATAATATATACATTAATTTACACGTGTTATCATTAAAATTTAATTTAATATAATAATAAGATTAATTTTTGTTTATTTCATACAAGTTTATTTCATACTTAATTAATAAAATATTACTTTCATACAATTTTTCCGTCCAAAATAAACTCTACATATACTTAAACATATTATACTTTGTATCTCACATCTCAGTAAAGTAATGCGTATTAATGTACTATAAAAAATTCAATAAAAGATTATTTTTTATGATGACACTTATAAAAATAGTAAAATAGTAATTTTTTATAATGTACATTGCAAAGAAATTATAGTAATTTCGAAATTACCGCGTAATGATGACGTAACTTGGTGACAATTCTGATTGTCCAGTTGACAGTCACGTGATTTATCAATGCGCAAGAGCATACCCTTGTCTTTATACCCTGAGTGGACGTAATCTACAAACGGCGGTTACAAACGCGGGGCGGCAAGCACCTAATACGCTTTCCGTAAACGTTGACCTTAGTGCGAATAATCCGCTGCTTGAAAGAATGTAAGTTTAAAGTATTATTTCCATAACTAATTAATTAATTAATTAATTAGTATTCGAGGTACATGATTCTGTTGATGTATTAGTTCTTGATTGATTTTTTATTTTTTAATTTTTTCTCAGGATTCGCATTATTGATTTTATATTTATTCTTTTGTTTCAGAGAAGGTACTGTTAATATAATTAGTAAACTTAACAAATTATTTAACACTTTGCTGGCATCGGCAAAAAAATGCGAACATGATGCCAATAGCGTTGGCCGAAACTGTGTTAGGAAGCGGAAATATAATAATAATACTAATGATAATGTGGAGTCCGATGATGATGATGATGATAATATTACTTTTACAACGAAACTTAGAATTCTAAATTAAGATTTACAAAATTTGAAGATATGTGTGTATAAGAAAGATTAATAAATATATACATATAAACAGAATAATTCCTAAACGAAATAAAATAAAAGCATGTTAAATCTCTATTTCACAGTATTCTTATTTATTCACCTTCCTTCCATTCTTCCTTCGCGCGGTATCGCGTTACATCGCGCTGTGACGGCTTTATCGCGTGCCGAAAACCGCGTGCGACAGCCTCACCGCGTGCGACGGTGGTATCGCGCTCGATAGAATAATTGATAATTGATAATTACTCCTATAGAATAAGAAATATCTTAAACGAAATAAAATAAAAGCATATTAAATCTCTATATCACAGTATTCTTATTTATTCACCTTCCTTCCATTCTTCCTTCGCGCGGTATCGCGTTACATTGTGCCAGCGTTATCGCGTACGACAACATCATCGCGTGCGACTTCGGTAGAATGAATGAATTATTATTATTATTATTAGTTTTATTAGTATTATTATTATTATTATTATTAATACTGTCATAAAGCATACAATAAAAATATCTTTGCGTTCGAGAAGTAGATGAAGCATCGTAGGAAGAAGATGACATGAGAGAGACGGCGAGTATAAATGGTAAGTATACACGGTAAGTATAGCGCGACGGCGGCGGCGGCGGCAGCCCGCGCGCGCGATGGCGGCTGCGGTGGGGGCCGGACCGCGCCCGACGGATCTCGCGGCGGGGGAGAACCGCGCGCGATAGCTTACCGCGTCTGAAGGATCCTGGCAGCCATTGACCCCGCGGTGACAACGCGGACCCCGCACAAATTTCCCGCGACGTTAGCACCCTGCGAATCCATTTTCCTCCCCGTTATCCCTCTGCGGCGTTATTATCCCTCTCCCGTGACGTCATACCCCTCGACGTCATCTCCTCCCTCCCGTGACGTCATCCCCTGGCATCACCACAGAGTTCCTAAACGTATTATAATTTATACCCCTCGCGTTCTTAAATACATTATAATTTATGTTGGTAAACCTGGTTCATAAATGAAGTGCTTACGGAAAAAAGAACAAACTTGGCTTAGAACCCTCCCATATACTCTATTTCAATGGTCAGTCGTCGCTGTCGAGTATATCGGCCAGTCATTGGCGTTTTTCACGTCCTTTAACGTATACGATGGCCTTATTGTCGCCATTCCATTCAGCACCAATTACAGTCATTGTAATTAGACGTTTCGTCATGCTGTACGGGATCATCCCGTCTTCCCATTGCAATCCATGGTGATTAGCACCCAGCCAGAAGACGCAATATTTTTCTGATTTTGTCAAGTAATTCCATGGTATAAGACATGTAAAAATATAATGAGAGAGAATGGTCCTGTTACGTCCTGTAGACTCCAAGATTCTTTTCTTTCAAAGGATTTTGGTCAGCATCATGACTAGAGTGAGATTTACGAGAAGGGCCCGAGCGCGGATATCTGATAATAGAGGCCTAAGTAAACGCCACGCCCTGGGAAACTCGTAAATGCCACTCAAAAGAAAAATCAAACGAGGAAAACAACTTGCGTACAAAGGGCTGGCGGCGATAAAAATTGCGAAACCGTATATTTCTAAGCGGTCACTGGATAACAAACACTCTAAAGTATCATCTGGAAATGATCCGCAACTCTAAGAAAACTAGCTTAAAAAAATAACTGGCGCCATATCCATCGTGCCAAATCGTAAAACTCTTAGAGGATTTCCCACGGCAACGTTTATCTGACATATAATAAATGTAAATGGAGCGCGGAAACCGACGACTCTTCTGGTCATATATTTTATCTATAACAAAGCGCGACAACAATTTCCCACGCATAAAACCCTTAAGAAAAATTGTAAATTACTCTATTTTTCTTAACTCCCAGAAAACACGCGAGATCAATCACGATAGGAGCTAACAAAAATCGTAAATTTCCTTACTGTTAAATGTCTTCCAAGAAAACGCTAGATCAACCACGGTAGTACCTAACAAAAATCGTAAAATCCTTTATTCCCGGAGCTCTTCCTAGAAGACGCTAGATATCAACATCGATAGGAGTTAAGAAAAATCGTAAATCATGTCACCAGTTGCTAGCGTTGCAACAATTTCAGACAAAGGAAAAGCCCGCCCTTTTGGGATATAAATACGAGGCCCTCGGAAGCGCACAGCGTCAGTTGTAATCTTCAGTTCACCGTGTTAGTCGTCCGAGGCGATAAGCCCGAGTCGACTGTCCGGTCTCTCTCTTGCTTACTCAATCACCTCTTTGGTCGATAGTCAGTTGTTCGAGGCATCGCCCGAATCAGCTGACCAAGACCTGGTGTTCAGTTAGAGTCAGTGCACCGAGGCCCACCTACGGCCCGTCGACCGTTCGCCCGTCTCTTCGCCTCCGAGGCCATCGAAGTCCACCAGGACCACCCACGACGACCGTGCGCCTCCGAGGCCCTCTGAAGGGTTTGAATCCTGCCTCCAGGAGATTCCACCGGAACCTCCACCACCGCTGACCGCACCGTGAGGGACCGATCGCCGCCACCCTTCTTTCGGGTTACAAGTAAGACATTTCCGTTGCCTTCCTTACCCCTTCACCTTCCTTAATAGGAGTATGCGTAGATACTAAATTCTGTGCACGCAACTCCAATTTTTATTTCTCCCACACCTAATAACCGCTTCAAATTTTAGTGCGCACTCGGGGACCACTAAGGAGCCTCGCCCAAGAGGCCCTTATACTAAGAACCCCCGCCGGAGTCCGCGGCCCCGTCAACCGTCGATGCCCGTAGATGTTACGCCGCCTCTCCCCGTAGACGTTACATCGCGTCTTTCAGTAATCGTTACGCCTCCCTCCGCTCAGCCCGCCACGGTTATACACACACCTACATCTACACGCGTACAATATCCTGAACCCTCCTACTTCCCTGTCGATTCTTCAGAGTTTCCCCTAGATCTTACCAAATTTCCCCTTCTAACTCCCCTTGATTCCCCCTCGATTTCCTCTCTCCCGATGCACGAGAGATTTCCTTTCCCTGGACGAGATTCCCACTCCCCCTCCGCTCACAGAACCCCATTCACCTTCCCCCGTCACCACCTCCTTCCCCGAGCAAACTTTCCTTCCTCCCGTCACCACCTCCCTCCCCGAGCAGACTTTTCTTCCTCCCGTCACCACCTTCTTCCCCGCACAGACTTTTCTTCCTCCCGTTACCACCTCCTTCCCCGAACAAACTTTTCTTCCCCCTGCTGACTTTTCTTCCACCTCCTCCCATTCCGCGGATCTCTTCCCAGAGCATGAAATTATAATGTACTTGCCTGGGATTACCATCCCTTTCTTTGTCCGCCTGAACGCCGTCCGACCCGCACTCCCCTGTAACTGTCACAGGAACTCCTAACTCCTCTCCCATCCCTCTCACACACACACACGCATTCACGCACGCACGCACGCACGCACGACATTTGTAATTTTTATTTTTTATTGTACTTATATTTTAGTAAGTTTTATTTTTTTGTAATTTCTATTTACTCAGATATGTTTATTCGTCTTTTTATTTTCATTTATTTTATTTAATTGTAATCACGCGTAACGTTCTTTATATATTTTGTTATCGTTATAAATAAATGTGTGAGAAACCTAATTTTAAAATGTAAAACCCGCTTCAATTTCATTTCTTAAACCCTTTCTTGTATTCCTTCATCAATTCCCGTTAGATCGCACAGGTCCACTCCCAGGTCATAGGGATTAAGTTCCCTGACCTAAATTAAAGGACCAACGATCGTGACTGCTCACGGAAAAAGGCATCATAGTGTCTCTTTCGGGACACTGACCCATTTTCCGGAGCATTTAAAGGTACGATCGACTCGCAGGACACTCCACGGTGTGTACATGCGAGAGCCCGAACTCGGTAACGCTCCTCCGTTGCCCCTTCCGTAATTTGGGGATCGAGCGTGACCGAATCTCGGGCAGAGTTCGTTGCGCCCTTCCGCAGCTCCTTCCGGAATCGGAGCTTGGACGTAACAGTCCCTTCTCTCAATACCGCCACTTCTTTAGCCACAAATTTCTTTCCAACGATAAATTCTAGAAGATCTACAACTGCCACTTCTTTAGCCACAAATTTCTTTCCAACGATAAATTCTAGAAGATCTACGTTGGTATATTCATGGCGAACGACTTTTCGAGACTGTGCTCGATCATAAAAAATCTTGGTTTTTATATCTTATATTAAAAGAGAGGAAGATATTTTCTTTTGCAACGTTGTAATTTTATGTAATCTTGCGCACTACGGTGGACATTGGGCTGTATTCAATCACGCGATCGTGTATGATGAGACAATAGGCAGTAGTATTCGCAGGTACATTCTCTTTGAATTAAAATTCTAAACGCACATCCACGGTACCACTTTTGACGGACTCGTTTTGTCGCGAACAGTCAATGATTACTAGAGGAAAAAAATTCCTAAAATCATCTGTCTTGAATAACGTTTCAGTTCTTTCGCGGGGGATTTGATAGTAAGATGTACGGAAACGTACGAACGTATCGTACAAAATGGTGGTTCTGTGTTTGTCAAAGTCTAGATTTAGATCACTGTATGGAAAAAATTCAGAATTCAGATAGAGTTTCGCGTTGGTTAATTAACTGTCGAAATAAGTTTTAGGTGTTGCCATGTTATTTTTTCTATTAGTCTGCAGAGCAAAGATGACGTATCGCGGCTTTTCGAGCTGAGTCGCAGTCTTGATAGCCCACGAGTGCTTCGTCGTGCTCGGCAATAGAGGATACTCGTACAGATCCCACGAACGGAAACTCATACTCAGATATCGTCCGTTCTCCAAGATACGCAGCATAGACAGTTTATTGACTTCGTTCAACGTAACGTGAGGCATTCGTCACTGTATCTTGAACAATTAAAGTTTCGGCTCTGTCGTTATATCTCCCAAAATGCAATTGTTGTCGTTGCGCGCTCGTATCAAAATCAATTCGTGACGCGCGTTAATTACCACATGTTTGTAATTTTCGCAAAAGCCAAACAACATGTACAACGGTACGTAAAAATTAAAATATCCATCACGTGTTACTAGTCTTTTTACATTCTCATCAAACACGGGATGTGGAAATCCGGCATTCTCCATATAATGTGTGAAGTCAGCTGAATACGTTGCATAGCCCTTCAAAAGACTAGTTATTCCAATGTTTCTGTTACGATCAATCTCAGTACTATTGAGTTCATATCGAATTTCCTCAAACATGAACGCCATGCAATTATTTCCAAGCAGTGGCCGCCGTTTCGCATTTTCTTCTTTTGACGTAAGTCTTCCTTCGACATAGAGATAACTTTCACAGGGTAACGTGTATAAATTCTGCTGTTGTATGGGTATCAATATTTCATCGCTATATCCAAACGTTGTGTTCACGTACGGATTGTACGTGTGAAACTCGTACTTGACGATGCGATCGTCAAAGATCGGCCCGCCTCCAATATCCAAGATATCAACCATCTCAAATATTTCGTACGACAGAGCCCAATGATTTTAAAAATTTAACGTTCGACACAGTAAGCTTCTTTCTATTGAACGATCGAATGTAATTGTTTAATCGCCACCGTCCCTTTGTTAAAAATTATGTCTCTCGTCTGTTTCGTTTGCTCGTTCAAAACAAGCATCTCACGTTATCGATGTTGTATCACTTTATCGATGTCGCCTTCGCACGTGTAATCTAACGGTGATCTCCTCTACGCGAAAATTGAGCAATCGTCCGTCTTGATCTACAACGCGAACCGTCAGACTCGTAATGCTCCGTACGATGATGGGAAGGTAAATGATCTGTGCAGGTCTTTCTTATATCCTGGTGGCACCCTCGGCGAAAACTCGTGTATCGTATGCACGCACTTGTCATTGCTGTATGCGCCCGTGGTCACGTTGCATTCAATACAAATGATGTTTACATTGATGATATTTATCGACATATTCGATTCATGCCACTACTGTTGTGGTTCCAGCACGCGATTGGACGAAAATCCAAACAGCGATCCAATGTTGTGAGACTTGGTAAAATTTGTGTCAATTTAACTAGAAAGTGATATTACTACGGTAGTTGATTAGAAGTTGCGTTGTAAGTCTGGAAAAAATTTCAGCACACGATTGAGGACTACATACGTGGTAAATAAAATTCACACATTACATTTAGCAACCAAAATTCTGCTTAACCATCATCGGCCGATTTCATCATCGCTATCTTGTAATGTAAATTATACTGTAATATAAATTGAAGTCTAGGAGAGTCAGTGTACCGTTACTTTCCTTTAACGTGAATTGGACAACTAGGATGACAATTTATTTATAGAGAGATGCAAAGTTTAATAAGAGTAATTCTAAAAAAAAACCAGGGAATGGAAAGTTACTTTTTAAAAGTAACTAGTTACAGTTACTCGTTACCGAGTAAAAAATGTAACTAGTTACAGTTACAGTTATCGCTTTTTAAAAGTAACTCGTTACAGTTACCGTTACTTGAAAAATAACTTTTCGTTACTTTTCCGTTACTTTTTTAAAATCAATTTAAAATGTACTTTTCCATTTTATTTTTTATATGTATGTTATAATTTTAAGGTTTTATTTGTATTGGAAGCGGTGATGGTATTGAGAATTACTTTCACAGTCTTTTATAATGTATTCGTATATTTCCTTCGCGTTACAATTATCTGGAGGTTACGCTTGGAACGCACACACAGAGAGAGAGTCTCAACGGTAAGTCGAACAACGAGAGACTGACTCCGATCGGATTCGGAGCTTCCGCGGACAGCAGCGACCTATACTTAATAATAATATTATTCACCGTGCGGTGTCTCTACCAGAGGAGAGACTAAGAAAACCTGTACCCAGACACATATACATCATCCATACACACATACATGCGTCAAGACACATCAACAGGGAATACATTTATTGTTTACATTTTCAATATTACGCATTTAATAATTAAATATTACGTATTTTATTAAGATTTCAAAAATTGTTTAAACTTATAGATCAATTTCAATTGATTTACATTACAGTATTATATTAAAAAAAAAATAATACCTCCAGTACTTAGTATGACATTGACTCGCCATATCTATCTGGAGGTTTTCTATTACGTTGTGGACGATTCTCCACATTTGCTTCTGATTTTCGCTCACTAATTACTAAATTCGCTTTTGGCGCAATATCTTGCGAGACGTTGGTATCCTCAGCTCTCCCTTCCTCGGATTTGTCTAGCTCGATACTTTTAGGATAAACGTCCCGATCAGAGTCAAAACTTACAGTGTCTTGCCTTCTTCTACAATTTTCTGACATTTCCTTTTCTCTTGTTACATCTGTTGGACCATTATGATCCATCTTACAGAAATTATTTGCATTGTTAACAATTTGATTC
>NW_017276676.1:0-2519 GCF_001594065.2 Cyphomyrmex costatus | reverse complement strand
CAATCTCTTCTCTAATACATTTCGCAGTTACTGGTAAGGTTTCCACATTTTCAATTTGAAAAATATCTATAGTGTCGTAATTACAGGCTCTCTTTTCTTGTATGGGTAATCGTGAAAAGCCATCTGCATTACAATGCTCCACCAATTTTCTATATTTAATATCAAAATTGAAAGCTTGCAAAAATACCGCCTAGTGCTGCATGCGCAGTGCACTATATGCCGGAAGTCCTTTTTGAGGATTCAGAATTTGCGCTAACGGTTTATTATCCGTCAATAATGTAAATCGATTCCCATACAAAAATTGGTGGAATTTTTTAATTCCGAAGATAATTGCAAAAGCTTCCTTGTCTATTTGCGCGTATTTCTTTTGCGTTTCTGTTAAAGAGTTTGACGCATATTGAATTACACGTTCTGTACCATCAGGGTACAAGTGAGAGAGAACTGCTCCCACCCCGTACGGACTGGCATCGACGGCGAGTACTAGAGGCAACTTGGAATTAAAAGGAACTAATACACTCTCGCTTCCAAATTCTTTTTTAACTTTATTGAATGCCTTTTCGCATTCATTTGACCATTCAAAACTCGCATTTTTCTTTAATAATTTATTTAGCGGATGTAGTATATAACTCAAATTTTTAATAAAACGTCCATAATAATTAATTAAACCAATAAAAGCACGTAATTGAGTAGTATTAGTTGGTCTAGGCATTTTCTGAACTGCTTCTATTTTCTTTGGTTCCTTTGCTATTCCATCTTTGCTTATCAAGTAACCGCAATATGATATTTGATCCTTAAGGAAAGTACATTTATCTAAATTCACGCATATATTATGTTTCGATAATTGTTTAAATACTAATTCCAAACGTTCAAGATGCTGTTCAATATTATTACCCGCAATTCTAATGTCGTCCAGAAAAGCTACTACTCCAGGAATCCCGCAAAGTATACTCTCCATTGTTCTTTGCCAAATAGCGGGCGCCGATGCCACCCCGTACATTAAACGATTACATCTGAATAATCCTTTATGAGTATTTAATGTAAGGATTTCTTTATCGCTTTCCGCAACTGGTAATTGTAAGTACGCTTGTTTTAAATCAATTTTAGAAAATATTGTGCCACCTGACATTGACGCAAATAATTCTTCTACCGTGGGCAACGGATGCTCATCCACAATCAACGCTGGATTAACCGTTACACTAAAATCCCCGCAAATTCGAATCCCGCCATCTTTTTTTAAAACCGGAACGATTGGCGTTGCCCATCTAGAAGATTCCACTTTTTCTATAATTCCTAACTTAACCATGTTTTTTAATTCATTCTCTACTTTCTCCAAAATTTTAAAAGGTACTGTACGACTTTTAATAAAAATGGGCTTTGCCTCTGGCTTCAATTTCAAATGAGCTTCAAATTTCCTTATGTGGGTGAATTCCCCGCTTAATACATTTTTATACTTTCTAAAAATATCCGCCAATCGTTCTTGGTTGCATGACTCTAAAGAATTTATTTCTTCTACTTCTATTAAACTACTTTTAATTTTTTCTAACACTTTCAACTGGTTAATCCATTCTCGGCCCAGCAACGGGTCTCTATCATATTTTACTACATACATGTTTAATATTCTACTTTTATCTAAATCTTTAACTTGTACTTTAACAAACCCGAGTGGCACAAAATTTTGTTTACAATAAGATCGCAACCTTAAATTCGTCTTATATACATTTAAATTCGGAAAATTTCTTTTTAACCATTTCTCACTTACTAGTGTAACCGCTGAACCGCAGTCTACATCGAAAATAACCTTCCGGTTTTTAACTTGAAGAGGCACTGTAAATTTTGCTCTAAATTCGAGATGCTCTTGATTTTCCACGCGGAACACTTCTTCCAACATGTGAGCTTGACCTCTCTTTTTGCATACTTTGTATAAATGTCCTAGTCCTCCGCATCCTTTACATTTTATATCCCGAGGAAGGGTACAGCTGGGGGCCAAGTGATCCCGTCCGCATCTAAAACATATTATATTATTTGAATTTGCAAACCGACGTTTAGTATTATTGTTATTGTTATGCTTAGCGGATTTGGAACGGTTCGATGTTGAGTCCTTTGTCTTTCCCGAATCGTTGCCTTTGTTTCCTTTTCGAACTTCTTGACCCTTTGTCTTCTTGTGCTTGGTTCCTTCGCCTACATAGTCCACGGCTGTTTCCACTGGCTTTTCTTCTTTCAACTTGTTTACTCCTTTCTCAGCTAATTCCATGCCGCATGCAGTCTTCAGAGCCGATTCTTTGGTCAGATTAGCCGTTTCCAATAGCCTCGATTGAATTCGTTGATTTTTTAAGCCGAACACAAATTGATTCCTTAGTTCGGTTTTTAAATAATCTCCAAATTTGCAATGTAGTGACAGTTTTTGAAGCGCGGCCATATACTCTTGCACACTCTCATCCGAGCGTTGCATACGTTTTCGATATCAGGAGACGCGGTAGCGTCTCCGGCCATGTTCAAAAAAACTGTGAACGCTACAAGTC
>NW_017276675.1:9136-9810 GCF_001594065.2 Cyphomyrmex costatus | reverse complement strand
TCCTTCGAAGCACTTTGCGATACCTGTACTTTTTTACAAGATTTGTTTAACTGATAACGCATCCTACGTATACGAGCGGCTTCATACTCTCTTGCTCGTATTACTGTTAATAGAAGTACTTTCTGAGCACTTAATTGTGGATCTTGAAGGAAATGCTCAATTAAATTTGTTTCAAGAATTTTTATCAGATGCGAACGCATTAACTTGTGTTCGTATATCACTTTATCAGGTTTAATGTTGAATAATAATGAAGTTGCAAAAACTGTAGCAAAAACACCGCAATCGTTATAGTTCGGTTGATGGTGTACTTTAGGAAATTTTACCGGATTTTTTTTAAAGTCATATGTTGGAAATAATTTTTCCAAGAATTGCTTGTGCTGATTATGCAATGTTTTTCTATTCAACGAATCATATATAAATATATTTTTTCTATCGTAAAAACTGCATACCCAATGTCCATCTAACGAACTTGATGAACTGTGTAATATTTGTATATGTTTTGTGTCCTTTGACACAGCTTGTATTGTATCTAGTAACTGTATTCGCCAGGTTTCGACTAGTTTATAATCTGAACAACTTGCTAAAAGTTGTTAAAAATGATCCATATGTGTATCTGTAAGCCATTCACCCCTGACAATTATATTTCTTTCAACAGGTCCCAAAGTAATACCTTT
>NW_017276675.1:0-8783 GCF_001594065.2 Cyphomyrmex costatus | reverse complement strand
AGGGGGAGAGAGAGAGAGAGAGAGAGAGAGAGAGAATATAGTTAAATATAATTAATGAATACTTATCTGTATCTCCTAGAAATAAAATTTGGAAATCCTAAACAAAAAGAATAAAATGAATGATAGAAAGAGACATAATAAAGATTAGTGTAATAAAAAAACTAATAATAAAATCATTATCATTATACAGGGTGAATTTTTTTCTTGAAACTTTCAAATATCTCGAAAAATAAGCACAATAAGAAAAAATATTAAGAATCAAAATTTCATCATTCCGAGGGTAATATACACTGACGTTAAAATCAGCCCCCCCAACCCCGCCCCCTGGGCGGTGAGGGGGAGCAAGTTTGAAATCTTAAATGGGAACCCCTATTTTTTATTACATATTCGGAATCTTTGGCTAAAAGCACATACGATTTGTCTGAAACATTTTTCTCGATTCATGATAGATGGCGCTGTAATCAACGAAATTCAATTTCTTCGATTTCTCTTACTGAGAACCCACGCTTTACGATTCTGCAATACATTAACAATAAAAGTACCACGTTTTTATTGTTAATACTCGAAATTAGTCTTAAAACAAACTTCTCATTATTTTTTTTAATTACTCCTTAATTCACGTTAATCAAGCACCCCGAAGGGAACAGAAAACTGCTAAAAAAATATGTATACAAAATAAATAATTTTTTAAATACGCAACTATGTGTTTTCTTTACATCATTTGATTTATCTCATTATTCTTTTCTAATCCTCATGTTAGTACACAAGAAATTGTGCTGAAATTCAAGTCACGTCGTTGTTCCTGGGTTACGCTAAAAGTAATTTCTTGAGAAGTAATTAATGAGTAATTAAAAAAATAATGAGAAGTTTGTTTTAAGACTATTTTCGTGTTTTAACAATAAAAACGTGGTATTTTTATTGTTAATGTATTGCAAAATCGTAAGCATGGGTTCTCAGTAAGAGAAATCGAAGAAATTGAATTTCGTTGATTACAGCGCCATCTATCATGAATCGAGAAAAATGTTTCAGACAAATCGTATGTGCTTTTAGCCAAAAATTCCGAATATGTAATAAAAAATAGGGGTTCCCTTTTAAGATTTCAAACTTGCCGCCCCTCACCGCCCAGGGGGCGGGATGGGGGGGCTGATTTTAACGTCAGTGTATGTTACCCTCGGAATGATGAAATTTTGATTCTTAACATTTTTTCTTATTGTGCTTATTTTTCGAGATATTTGAAAGTTTCAAGATAAAAAATTCACCCTGTATATAAATATATATATATATATATATAAAACAGGCAAAGATATATTAAATAAGTTTGATAACACTAATGTTGTGTATAAAATTAATTGTAAAGATTGTAATATGACATATGTATTATTACAAACAAACAAAAATTTAAACACGATTAAAAAAACACAAGGATGATTTGAAAAAATCTAGAAATAAATCAGTAGTAAGTAAACATCAAAAAATGCAAACATGATATGGATTGGGTTAACACTACAATTTTAGACATAGAACCAGTATATTTTAAAAGATCCATTTCTAAAATGATTAATATTAAAAATCATAATTATTGTCTAAATTTGCAAAGTGACACGGAAAAATTACCAGATTTTGCTATCATAACAAACACACATTATAACTTTGACGCAAATTCTCCTCCATAGTATTTATTTTTATTTTTGTCATGTACATATACACATAAGATTACGTATTAAGATTCATTAAACTGCGGACTTTATTGTCTAAGTGCTCAATTTTCCACTGATGCTCCACTTTTTATCTGTACATTAGAATTTGATTACTATTTTGCACGAAATATAGGTAAACTAAATGTCGCGCGCTTGGCTTAGCGCCGAGACACTACCGTGTCTCCAGATTGTATTCATTTATGAAGATCTATACTACTTGCTTTAATTTGTTATTATAAGATTAATTTTTAATTATACAGTCTGGTAATTATATTTCATCAAAAATGTATATTTTTGACGAATTTTGATCACGATGACAGAAACTAACGTACATTGGTAGCAAACTATAACTATGAAGAAAGAAACAAGAAGAATAAAAATGCATTTTAATATAGTAAGCGAATAATTGACAAATTTATTATGTGTTAGGTTTTTTTATATTGTAATATAATTGTAATTTTATACTAAAGATGGTTAATGACCGAAACGTTTATATAGATTTTATGATATTGATATAATAAATTATTTACTTTATAATAATTTATCACAAATAAGAACATGTGTGGTATTATGCTCATTTTATGAAATTATTATTTTTAAAAAAACTAAATTTGCTTGATTTCAAGCTAATTTTTAACACACTAAAACGAAATAAATAACGAAACTTGGTATCTTAAGATTTTTTGGGGATCGCTTTTCACAATGGAGTCGTCAGAATTAATTAATGACCGAAACGTTTATATAGATAGATATAAATATGGAAAAATCTGTCATATCGATGGCATAGACGAATACGGAAGTGAGATTAGAATAAATAAATATTTTCTGCTTTATTACACAAATTCTCTGCTGTAAAACATTTTCTGATATAAGAATACGAATTATTTTCTATATATATATAATTTTATAGCAGAGAATTTGTTTTGGTTAGTTTATTCAGGTTAGGAAATTTGACATATCGCTGGCACAGAGGAACACGTAAGTGAGAATAAATAAATATTTCCTTTGCTGTAATTATTTATTTTTCGTTCCTTTTGTAATAACAACTTTATTGCAACATCCTTTTGTACGCAGGATTATAAAAAGAATTTGAGAATGTATATGCAATATGCAGCAGGAAGTGAAGTTACATTTTGAATTTTCCCCGTTTAAAGCAACTATCTGACGTGATTGGTGGCCTGATATCTCTTTGTTATAATCGAAATCACCAAGCACATTCCTCACTCGTGGATTATTAATTTTGTCTTCATCAGATAAGTTTTATAATCTTTATTTTAGTTTGTCCTCTCTCTATTGTATTTAATTTTCAGATTTATTGAAAGGAGAGGCACAAAAAGTTACAATTCATGTTGTTGAAATCACCTATCACTATTAAACTGAAGATAATGCATTGCAACTGACAATTTCGATGAAACGGAAAAGAGATGAGAAGCATTTGAATCTAAATTCGATCGAGTTAAGGATCATTATATGTATATTATAATTGTGTAAATTTATATACCGCGTATGTAGTCCCTCCCCCCGCGACCCTGATAGATTTTCAGCATTGACGCATACATATTCACTACCGCAGTAATATCACTTTAGTTAAATTGACAACGGATTTCATTACCAAGAAAGAGAAATTATATAACTTGTTAACTCACATACATGTGAGAAATAACAATGGAGTCGACGTCGAATCAATGTCAATTCAATGTCGATTTGATGATCCACCGTACGAAAGGATGCTGCAAGAGTATATAAAAGAAAAGGAAAAACAAATCCTGAAAAAAAAATATATATATAACGGTTTTTTATTTGAAAAATAAATCATAAAAGATCAGTATTAATTTTAAAAGAATTCTTATGCCAAATTGTCTATTTTAACGTAATACATTTTATTATTAAAAAATAATGAAATACCATGGAAAATGACTCATATATTATTGAAAGTGTTAGTTCAAAGTAAACATACACCAACAGTTCTCAACTTTATGTCTGACTTAAATATCTCATTATGTATGCCAAGGTTTTAACCATTTCATTATTTTTATGTATTGGAATAGGTTGGTAATTGTAGAGAAGAAGACTATGTTAATTAACGTATTTTTTAGATTATTTTTATTGTACGGAAACGGACAAAAGAACCAGTGACGGACAGACACACTGGCGACAGACGGGGAGAACAACCGTGTCGGTAACGTCACTACCGCTGTTGGTAAAATTGCATACATAATATTCTTCCCCCTTTTTTTTTAGTGCTTAGAGTACATGAGTTCTAAGACAGTTAACTCGGTGAATAACGAAGTGGAGGGTGGCGATGTCTTGTAGATCTCCGTAATATTGGAGGTGCTTGTATTTGATGTGGTGGAGACCCTTGCGAAGACGGAGTTGAGGGTGGTGTATAATAATACTCCTCTGGAGTAGACGGACTCGGTGGTGAAGGTGGTCCTCGTGGTGACAGTGGTACCTGTAACTTAGCTTGGGGAATGATTGCAATATCGTTATCATAAAAATGAACTCTACGAGGCTTATCCTTCTCTTTTGGCCTTGTGCCATTAGGCTGGTCCTCAGTTTTTTTTCTCACTAAAGGCGCGAATGTGATCCACATGCCTTTTGAAGCGTCTGCCCTCATAGTCTATTTCGTAATGTAGATCGCCCAATCGTGAGACAATCCTACCTTTAACCCATTTATCCAGACGAGGGTTACTTGACAGGAAATAGACCGTTTGCTTGGACTGGAACTCTCGGAACGACAGATTAAGCGTGGCTTGCCGTTTCTCCGTGTTATTCATATGTAAGTTATCTGGTCGTACTAAATCTATCCTAGTACGTATGTTGCGTCCAAGGAATAATTGCGCAGGCGACTGGCCTGTTGTTACATGCGGAGCTTTCCTATACTGTTGGAGGAACTGATTAAGATTGGATTGTAATGATCCAGGTGTTGTGCCCATAGTAGCTAGTGCATTCTTGACCGTCTGGACATAACGTTCGGTTTGACCATTCGTTGCCGGATGGTACAGTGCTATGCGTTTGTGATACTTAACTCCGCTTGACTGTAAGAAAGTCTTAAATTCCTCGGCCGTAAACTGAGTTCCATTGTCTGATACTATTGTAGTGGGAACTCCATATGATGCGAAGATGTTGTCCAGCATTGCAATTGTTGCGGTTGTTGTAGTTGTGTGGGTTACTCTCACCTCCACCCACTTGCTATAAGCGTCAACGACAATTAGGAGCATGGCACCTGCGACTGGTCCTGCGTAATCTATATGTATCCTTTCCCATGGTCCTTTTGGATATTCCCAGTGATGATCTTTACACTTAGGTGGCAAATGTGCGTGCTTGGCGGTACAGGATTTAGCGACTTGTTCGATGTCCGCGTTAATACTGGGCCAAAAAACGAAAGAGCGAGCAATGCCCTTCATTTTGATTATACCTATATGAGATGAATGCAGGTCATTAAGAATGGCTTCCCGAAGAGAAGTTGGAATGACGACTCGGTGTTCAAATAATAAGCAGTCAGCTGCTAGTGTATACTCAGACTCTGGGGCTTTATAGCCAGCACGGGCTAAGTTTTTTCCTGCCTCTAATAATTGAACAATCTTGCCTAACTCTGGATCCTTCCGCGTTTCTTTACCAATATACTCTGCGCGTACTGGCAGTTGATTGATTTGACACAATGCAAATTCGTTAAATTAGTCATGACTCACTATCTCTTCCTCATTCATAATCTTATGAACCGTGTTTGTTGTAGTTGGCAATGGCATGCGAGAATAATAATCGGCGTTAGCGTTGGATTTTGTCGGTTTGAATTGAACATTAAAATTAAAATGTGAGAGATAGTCCGTCCGCGTAATTTGCCATTTGACTAATGCACAATGTAGGTAAGGATTTCTCTGGATGCAGAATTTGTGATAGGGGCTTATTATCGACATATAAAGTGAATTGACGCGCGTACACATAATAGAAAAATTTTTGTATGGCCCATACTACTGCTAGTGCTTCTTTATCTATTTGCGGATACCGCTGCTCCGTAGGCGTCAATGTGCGACTAGCATACGCTATTGGACGTTCGTGTCCTTCTCTAAGTCGATGCGATAGTACGGCACCCAGTCCTACCTTACTTGCATCCGTTGCCAGGACTAACGGAAGAGACGGATCATATGGCATCAGAACCTGAGGAGAGATCAGTAAATTCTTGATGTCGTCATAAGCTTCCTCAGCGGCTGTTGTCCACTCAAAAGGTTCTGTCAGAAGCATATTTCTTAATAGTCGGCTGTTCGTTGCGAAGTCTGGAATAAAGGAATTGTAATACATTGCCTTGCCCAGGAACAACTGTAATTCTTCTTTAGTAGACGGCTTCGGTGCATCTCTAAGCGCCTCAATATGTTTATCTGATTTGTGGATTCCGTGGGAGTCGATTTTATGACCCAAGAATTCGACTGCTGTAGAAGCGAAGACGCATTTAGTGCGGTTGAGACGAAGTCCCTGTGATTGAAGACGTTCCAATGTCTTATCCAGGATTATCATTAAGTTATCAAATCCATCTGCGAATAGCAGTATATCGTCGAAGAAATTTAATACATTGGGTAGGTCCCGAAGAACAGTTTCCATGCGACGTTGCCATATCGCTGGTATGTTCGCTGCACCGTAGACTGCGCGCTTGGGGCGAATTAATCCGTGAGTTGGTGTATTTAATGTCAGTGCGTGTGCGAATTTTTCATCTACTGGTAAGTGCGTATAGGCATCCGTAATGTCTAAATGGCAGAAGAGGTTAGCGTTTTTCATTTTATTAAATAAGTGCTCAGGTTTTGGAATGGGATGTTCGTCGATCACAATGCATTGGTTGAGAGTCGGTTTATAATTGCCCGTGATGCGTATTTTCCCGTTTTTCTTGGTCACAATGTGTGTTGTGGAAGCCCATTCTGAAAATTCTACTCTCTCGTAAAATCCTGATGCAAGCTTGGCCTCGATCTCCTTAGCATATTCATCGCGAAGAGCTAAAGGTACTTCACGTGCGCGGGAAAAAATTGGTGTAGCTCCAGGTTTAAAGTGTACTGAAACTGGAGAGCCTGTTAGTTTGCCTGGAGTGTTGCTAAAAATGTTCTCATAGCGAGCCAAAAGGTGTTCGAGTTGTTTATTCTGTTCCGTGAATAACGATGGTGGCTCAGTGCTTAGTGAATGGATTGTGTTTGAAGCCGAAAATAGTTTGTTAAGATTAATTTCTTCAGTGAATTCTGCTATCCATTCTCGTCCTAAAAGAGTGTCGAAAGGCTCTTTAACAACGTACAGTTTAAGTTTACGCGAAGTTGTACCCAGTGAGACGTTGACTGGTAGATATCCCATGCATTCGATGTGATGACCCGTATAACTGGCAAACTTCCGATCCGTAGAGCATAGCTTGAAATCAGGTTTAATTAAGCGCAATATATTTTCATTAACAATGCTGCATGGTGCTCCTGTATCCAGTTCCATCGCCAATTCATGACCGTCGATCTTGACCATAATCATTTGCTTGTTCAAAACTTTAGTTGCATGAATTTCTTCGATTTTACTAAATTGTTGAATCGTATCGACATGTTCTGCTGGAAGAGCCGTTGTAGTTGCCTGATTTGCGTCTTGTACCGCTTGAATAGTTTTACCAGATCTGCATACTTTAGCAATGTGCCCAACTTTGCTGCACTTATGACACACCGATTTCCGAAAGGGGCATGAAACTCGTCTGTGTCGCTCTCCACATCCTTGACATGGATGCGGATTGTTACCATCTCGAGCGTTAGCAAATTGATTCCGATGTAGGCTTTTACTACGTGAGCGTGACCTGTAACGCGAGAATTGTTTATTATATTTAGTTTTCACCGGTGCCTGCTTAACTTTATGCGTTTTTTCCACTGTTTCTGAAGTCTCGGCCGTTTTAACCTCGTTAGATGTAGATCGCGTTGCTTCGAGTGTATTAGCAATTTCGTATGCTTGCGTAAACGTTGTTGGTTTCTTTGCGATAATTTCATCGCACATTTCGCGCGAGTCGAGTCCATGTAGTAGTTGCTCTATAAGCATCCGATCTAAAAATTCGCCATACTCGCAGTGAGCAGCACCTTGTTTAAGACGTAATGTGAAATTTGCGACGCTCTCCTTCTTTTGCTGCACAATAAGACGAAATTTAATGCTTTCGGAATATTTATTTCTAGTACGATCGAAATGATTTACAAGTACCGAACGTATTTCGTTATAAGGTAATTCCTCTGGTTGTCGCGGAGAGACTAAGAGTTTAAGTGCGTTGTTTAATTCGGTACCCATATGAACGCGAGCATTATTGGCATGCAATTCTTCTGGAATTCTACTTAGCTGTAATGCCCAGTCGAATCGTTGAAAGTAGTCCTCGACTGCTGTATTGTCGGATGAGCGATATTCCGCCATCGAGAATGCCGGTGGCTTCGGTTGTGCCGTTATAAAGGAATTTGGCTGATTCGTCGTGGTGCATTAGCTAGTAGCTGCATTAGCTGCCGACGTTTGTAATGCGTTAGTAAGCATATTTGTAAATGCTTGGATAAACTCAGGCGAAACTTCCATTTTGTAACCTCAATTGTGCCTGTATTCTTGCGAGTTGAATATCTTTGTGTGAAACGATTAGTTTTCCTCTCGAAAAAGATCTGTGTGTAGCAATTTTTGTACACTTCTGACACCACTTTTATGTATTGGAATAGATGGGTAATTGTAGAGAAGAAGACTATGTTAATTAACGTATTTTTTAGATTGCTTTTATTGTACGGAAACGGACAAAAGAACCAGTGACGGACAGACACACTGGTAACAGTTCTCAACTTTACGTCTGACTTAAATATCTCATTATGTATGCCAAGGTTTTAACCATTTCATTATCTTCCAATAATAAAATGTATTACGTTAAAATAGATGGTAAGACAATTTAATAAGAATTCTTTTGCAATTAATACTGATCTTTTGTGATTCATTTTTGAACTGTTATTTTGATCTCTCGACTGGAACACTATGTTTGATTCAAGATTTTGTAGTGTAAGTAAATCAGTATTAACACAACTTTATTATGATTTCTCTTTTTTGGTGATGGTATCCGAACGGTGCTTT
>NW_017276674.1:0-537 GCF_001594065.2 Cyphomyrmex costatus | reverse complement strand
TGTTATACACATATGTATGTTATTACACATGTGACTGTTTTTTGAATGTAGACATTGTGAACAACAGCCTAATGGACAAAACGCTTTACATGTATGTGTCACTTTTTTTTTATGTGTCACACGTACGTCTGAACATAACTGAAACGTACCCTTTTCGGGACTCGGTCTCTAGATCTCGGTATCGGCTGCACCAATTTTATTCGGACTGGTCGCAATCGAAAGATACCGATGACATTATATAATAAAAGTGTTTTTAGATTTTTGATTCTGCTTTTAAATTCTGAGTAATTTTAATCTAAAGATTCAAGATGTGAAAACTCGAGATAAAGCTAGTGGTAGCGTCGTGAATTTGACATCGACATGAACATATACACGCATCAAGTATCATGCATGTCATCATGTCAAACGGTTATATTTTTATTTTATGCACTTGGCGTCGCGACGCTACCGCGTCGCTTGATCAAGAATTAAAAGTTACATTAAAAATTTTTTAATTATAAAATTTGATAAAGCAGTAAAAAATTAAATACTCAATAA
>NW_017276673.1:10532-12856 GCF_001594065.2 Cyphomyrmex costatus | reverse complement strand
TGTACGCCGTATTGGATATCGTACGCAGTGTGAATCGTATATAAGGGTATGCTACAAGTCCTGTTTTATCGATAAAGCTTGATTATAATTTTCCATGACTCATTGGCTGCATTCAGCAGAGGAAGCAGTTTTGCAACTGTTGTAAAATTCTTTAATTAGTTTTGCTTTTAATTCCTCATTAGATCTAAATGTATAAGCAAATTATATTTTATACAACAGTTTCAAACATGTAATTAAATATATATTATCCAATATATATGTTCAGTTTTATTATAGGCACTTTATTTGAATAAATGAGAAAAAACTTATCTTTTTACGATAGAATACAAAGTGTGTACATTGTGTATAAAGTAATTGCTTCCTTAAAATAATATATCATTTATTCTTACTTTATGGTTATTTCTAACATTATAATTATAAAGAATCAGTATAGTTTAGAATTTAAAATAATACTATAAAAAAAATACTTTCTTTCAATACCAGTACTGTTTATAACAATATACTAATATTTCTGATAATGCACTGTGAAAGATAAAGATAAGAAACAAAGATATTAAACATTTTGACAGTTTTACAGATATTAAACATTTTTTTTATTTATTTATATGTTTTTTTGATACAAAAATAGTTCTGTTTATTTTAGATCTCCTTAAGCATAAAGTCATAGCTCCTACAGCGTGGACATTGAGCATGATCATGTAGAAAAATAATCTGTAAGATAAAAGAAAGTTAAGGATAATAATGATAATATAGTAGCACATTATACGACTCCTTTTATCTCCTTATGTGGAGCATAGGACGTCTATAGGCCTCTTCCTCTTTTGTCCGAGGCCTATATTCGTTTCTCGAATCAGATTGTTTTTCGGATTTGTGGGTGATTGATCCACAGAATCCTACCTCAGTCAGATATTAGAGACAAATATCTATAACTGATATGTATACTGATGTATAGGACCTACAGTTTAACGCCGAATCCGAACGGCGCTGATTGATCATAGATCTTTTGATCACCAGGTGGAGCCATTTTTTGGCTCATTAAACGCGAAAAATCGCGTTTGGGCGCACGTGGGATTGAACTCGGGTCTACATATCGCGAGTCAATCGCACCGAGCGGTGAGCCACTCGACGCCACAGTAGCACATTAATAATACTATTTAAACGTATCGTTTAAATAATATTGTTTTTATATCTTCAACTATAACAAGATTAAAAGACAAAAAGAAATAGAATATGTGGATATGTATATCCTTTTAGAGTAATAAAGTAGAGACCTGGGGCTACATTTTGAGCTATATTAAAAGAAAATTGACTGGCCTTTTAGGCGCGCCGCCATTTTGAAAACTTCAAAATTGAAAAACATCATCGTAAACCGGTCTGATCAAAAAAAGAATATTCTTACGTGAAAGAGCGTTCAATTTTCTATAAAGAAACGTCTACATTTCATTTTCAAACTTGCCTCTCATGCCCACTAATGACAAGCGAAAAGAGCGCTGCGACGAGAAAGCCCAAAAATTGGGTGGCCCAGTTGGCATGGAATGCCTCATATATATAAAATAATTTCTGTCCAAAATTCAAGTCATTCGGATAAAAATTGGCTGAGATGTGAGCGCCCAGATACGAAAATGTGGTTTCCAGAAAAACACGTTTGAAGTTTTACAACCGATTAGTTTATTTATAACGATATAATTTCGTAAATCAAAGTGCATCCAATCCGGGTGCATGTGAAGTGTTCACGTCTGAAGCACACAAGAAACAAAAGAATACCGGTAAAACTGCCTACAAGCAGATTAAGGGGACTGCTGAATGTCCTAGCGGCATCTGACCACGTTCTACTCTATTACATATTTACTATTGTTCCGTTAGGAATTTCAACATAACATTGTAGAGACATATTTTTAAGACTCTAAGCATTACAAAAATGGAAAAAAAATCGATTTTTTGAACTCGTCACTATGGTGTTCTTCCTTAATTTTTTTAACGCGTTAATGAATAAAAAATAAATATGTTGTTCTAAAATCTCTGGATGCGTTAATATTAGACGATTAGTGAAAGCAGCCTTGGGGATTGTTTTGTTATCATTTTTATTAAAACATCTGTTTTAAATAACTTAATTTTTTAAAAATGAAAGTGGTAAAGAACGTTTAATCCTTTACAGAATTAAATTTAAAGAGTTAATTACATAACTGGTACTCAGTCCTTCATTTTTTAAATAGTTTTTTATAGGCTATAGTAATTTGACTTTAAATTATTTAAAACAGTGAAATCTAACCAATTAGTATTTTATCGCTTTGAAATGTGATTTGAACAGCACGAATCGTTTAATT
>NW_017276673.1:0-7982 GCF_001594065.2 Cyphomyrmex costatus | reverse complement strand
AAATTTTTGGGGTCAATTTTCAAAGGATGATATTCATTGGGTTTTTTATTTTGTGATTAGGTAATCGTTTTAATTTTGATAGGTTCAATTTTTGTAGTTTTCATTTACTTTTCGTGGTACATAACATAGAAAATAACATAATGTATGTGCACTTTGAACTGGCACATTTAGTAATATATCAGTTACTTTTCGTGGTCATATATTATATTAGATAATATCATTTGAAGTATTAAAGTTTAAATTATTATGTTACATTATTAGATAATCATTTTAATTTAGAAAAGTACAAATTTTTGGGGATAATTTTCAAAGGTTGAAATTTATTGGGTTTTCTATTTTGTGGTTAGGTAATCGTTTTAATTTAGGAAGGATCAAATTTTTGCGGTTAGTTTTCAAAGGTTTAAATTTGTTGTACTATTTTATGGAACTAATTATTACATAAAATTTTTGAAAAAGATGATTGAAATTATTTAAGTTATATATTTATATATTTTGCAGGTACACAATTTAGAAGTAATTGATCAAAATAGTGTTCAATTGGGAGGAAGAAATACCATAAAGATAATTAATTATCAAGGGACAATTAACACAAAATACAATGTACTTAACAGTCAGAATATATTAAATGATAATAATATAAAAATATTAGATCCGAGTACATCGAAAGTTCTTGATGCCAGTGCTACAAGCTTGGATGTGACTAATGCAAAGCTTGTCGACAATAATGTTGCCCTAAATAACAGTGGTGTCAATATATTACAATTTGAACTGGCAACTTCAATAATATGTGAGTTATTTTTCTTGGTAATATGTATCATTGCATTATCTTTCAGTAATGAAATGTATTATGTTAAACTATTTTAGAGAACATCAATGTAGACATATGGAAATATACCGTGCGAATACCATTACCAAGAAAGAGAAATCATAATAATTCCTTAATACTAACATTAGAAAGGAGCATTAATAATGTAAAAGAATATCTGTTCATTCGTATGTACGTTTATTCTAAAGTTAATTATACGTAGTGTGTTATACCTGTGATATGACTTAAAGTTCGTTATTGTATGTTTATTTCTAATGTTGACTATTAAGAACTTTATTATGATTTCTCTTTTTTGGTGATGGTATCCGAACGGTGCGTTTCCAGTATGTCTACATTGACGTTCTCTAAAATATTTTAACATAATACATTCTATTATTGAAAGATAATGCAATTGGAGTGAATATGTATTAATTCCAATGTCAAAATCTATTACATATATCATATATAATCAAATACGCTAATAAACGTAATAAGTGTTTTGGTATAATGTTATTACGAAATTGATTAACAGAATAATCGTTCCTCACAATATTAATTTTGAATTAGGATAATATTTTGAAAATGTACTTTATGAAGATACACGTGATTGAAAACTGTAACTCTCTCACACGCACGCACGCACGCACGCACGCACGCACACATTTGCTACAAAATCTTGAATCAAATATAGTGTTCTAGGTGAGAAGATCGAAATAACAGCTTTTTATATTTCAAAAATGAATAACAAAAAATAAATATTAATTTTAATAGAATTCTTATGTGCTCCACAATCTTGAATCAAATATAGTGTTCTAGGTGAGAGAGATCAAAATAACAGTTTTTTATATTTCAAAGATAAATCACAAAAGATTAGTATTAATTTTAATAGAATTCTTATAACAAATTGTCTATTTTAACGTGATACATTTTATTACTGAAACGGAATAATGAAATGGAAATTAATATGTATATGTAATTGAAACCTTGGCATACATAATGAAGTATTCAAGTGCATGTTCCAGTTAGATTTACTCAAATCAGACGTAAGTTTGGAACTGTTGGGTATTACTGAAGAAGAAGAGAAGAAGGGAACTGTTGTCTTTTTTACCTTATCATTTTCTTAAATCTAATGACACGTATCATTTGTACTCCAAGTTAAATTCTATCTTTAAAAATCAAATTATTCTTAAATTAATGTTACGTTCAACATATGTAAATAACTCCTTAAATTTCAAATATCAAAAACATGTCTGCAAGGCTATAGGAGTACACCGCTGGTTGTTAGGTTGCGCAATTAATTATAAATCTTGTAACATCAAATCTCGTACGTTTCTATCTTTAAAAACCCAAGAGGTACTATCCTTATGTTTACTTCGAACTGGCACCTTCAATAATATATGAGTCAATTTGCATGGTAATATGTAAGTACAAAAATAACGTCAGAATTCTCTCTCCCTTCTCTTCTTCAGTAAAACCAACATTTCCCAACTTTACGTCTGATTTGACTAATACTAACTCGAACATGTACTTGAATACCTCATTATCTATAAAAGGTTAATTTTTTATAAAAAAACCTACGTGATGTTATCCTTATGTTTAATAGAATTACATCAAACTCAATTACTTAATCGAAATTGACTAATCATATCTGCTGTTTAGTAGAATTTACAACTACATGGTGTTATCCTTATGCTGTTAAGTATGTAACGATGCACCTCGGACTGCATCGTTCCCGGTAGCTACTTTTGGTCTTGTATATTGTAATTCGTATTGGGCATAAGTTAGTGTTATCATTGTATATAGTTATCATTGTATATTATTCATCCGTTGCATTGTGGCAAAGTTTCGTCGACAGTAGCTATCGCCGCTCCGACCGAACGCGTCCGAAGATCGCCGAACGATCTGCGCTTCGCGCTATCCGCCGCTCCGACCGAACGCGACCGAACATCGCCGATCGACAATCCCCTCCGCAGGAATTGCCAACCGCCAAGCGATAACGGAAAAGACCGTAATTAAACGAGCGGGAGCAATAATTAGTATATAACGCGTAATTATTGCTCCGGGAGCTCTCTTCTTCTATCCTAACCGCCGTTCCAGTACAAACTCCGCTCCGATCCTAGCTCCGGTGATCCGACGCGAAAAGGGGGTCAAGTGTTCTTGGTCTCCGTCAAGCGTTCTTGACAGTCGATCACCAAAACTCTTGATCCGCTGGCCGTACGACGCGAAAAGGGGGTAAAGCGTTCTTTGCCTCCGTCAAGCGTTCTTGACAGCCGTACGCCGTATCGCAGTTATTTTCTAGAAAATTGTAATCTGCAAATTGTAATGCTTTATTTATTATATATATGTATGTATGTTCATTTTGATTATTAAATTTGGATAATTTAAACTGTTTTTATATGTTCATTTTGAACTGGCACCTTTAATAATATATCAGTTACTTTTCATGGTAATTTATTATTGGAGGAATAAATGTGTTTGAATTAATTTTGGTATAATTTTTTTAAAGAAGATTTAAACCATTTGGATTAAAATAGGAAAAAGTTTCAAAAAGAGTATGAAGACATATATGGTACTTAGGTTTCATTGTATATGAAGATAAAGATAATACTACATGGGTTTTACTATTTAATTAATTTGAATTTAATAAGAATAGTACCAAACTCGAAATTATTGGAGGATTTATATTTCAAGATTAATAACCCTAAAAACTTCCAGTCTTTACTTTTAAGCGAGAAAAATGAAGTTGCACAACAATTGGAGTCCTATGTCCGAGTTTTGCTATGTTTCGTCCCATTGTGCGACGCCCCGCACCCCTCGAACGGGGCATGGTTCCCTTCCTATTCAACCATTCTTGTAGTTTGTAATCAGTTTTCCTTTTAACAAGGACAGAAGCACGCGATCTTATCTCTGATCTCTAGATGCAAATAGAACACTTTTAGATTCCCCACAACTACAACGAGCGCTCGAGGAGGCGTCCTAGGAGGAGCGAGGGGAGGTTTTCTTTGGATAAAGCCCCTAGAACCCCACTCCGTAGGCGGCCGAGTTTTCTGCAAAACTGCGGCAGCCCTTCCAGGAAGGCCCCCGATAATTCCGAAGGTCCACTCTGACACTCCGGCGCGGATCGCGACGTCCCCCACAGAAGCGCCCCAGAATGATCGAGGGGAGGCTTTCTTTGTATAAAGCCCCTAGAACTCCACTCCGTAGGCGGCCGAGTTTTCTGAAAAACTGCGGCGGATCTTCCAGGGAGGCCCCCTATGACACCGATAACACAATCACTTAATGCTCTCGTCCTTCGACTGCTGATTTTCACATATACACGGATTGACGACACAGACGATCACAAAATACTTAGGTAGGCACTTCGCGTAAAGAGAAAAAAAAAAGAAACAAAAGGAAGAAAGAATTAATAAAGAATTTTAATTGAGAGTGCAACTAGATTTAATTATAATTTCATGATTTGGTTTCTACAGTAAATTACTTCATAACTTACACTGAATACAATTTAGAATACTAATACAGCAGAGTGCTGATAAGCAGGAGAAAAAGGAACAAAGCAAGAATAAAAGATCTGGACTATTCGCGCGATTTTATATCCCTCAATAAAGCCGACTACTTGAAGCGAGGTGATAATTCGATTTAGACTCGAAACGAAGTGTGCTGCGCTCTTAGCGGACACGGTTTATATACAATAAAAGGGGTGATCCCCGCGAGGACAAGGGAGATTGTCTTTTCCGGAAATTACATCACAAATCTCAGTTTCTAGAATTGTCTGGAAGATTCTCGGAACTTCTATTTATGCTAAGTGGTGATGCTGAGCGGTAAGGGGAATTGACCCCTCAATGTGTAACTTATATATATGTATTTACGAAAGGTATTATATTTCTTCTATTAGTGTGTTGATTTCTATTAATTTTTAGTTGTTAGGAGTTAATTTCAGAAGGTCACACATTGATGGGCGCAACCCTCGCAAGGCACAACACTGCGCTGCAATTTCTGCATTTGATTGACAATTTACTTAAACGGTAATTCGCCCGAACGGTGGCTTTAGTTTTTATACATGTAGTTGTGCCGAATGTATCGGCTCTTTGTGCAATCTTGCTATGCCTAGGCGCTTTTCCTCTTTATTTATTTAAGAGAATTTTAATTACTTTTAATTAGAATACTTAAGCGAAATGATTAGTATTTATTGCTGCTATATTACTTATCAAGTTGATATTGTTTTTATACCAGGACTGATTACAGGCTTTGAATAAACAATATTTAATCTTTGTATATTTAGTATTTGTGCTTTAATTTTGCACAAATATATAGATTTTGTGTTTATTCAAATTACGGGGGCACCTGATTGTGTATTATTTTATTTACTTTACATTCAATTCGCATAAATATCCTAGATTACTGCGCGCGTGCGCGCATGAGGAATCGCTACAGCTGGTAATCACGTGGCAAGCGCGTGATTTCTTTCATGGAGCGGGACGCTAGATGGTTGTTATGACAACCACTTCGCGTTGCCGCTGGTGACGTTTGCCGTTTGCATGTTTTTCGGCGGACATTACATAAACCATTTTCATAATCTTCATTTCAATCCATCGAAAGTCTTTTGAAAGCAGGCCGCCACGTTCTTTTTCCGAGTCATTAACAGATTAGTATTCTGGAATTACAAGCAATTATTTTTCATTGTACGGGCTAGTATAAATTTCAAATCAAATCTCAATAAACGACTTTTATATTTTGTGCACTAAGCATATCATAAGTTGTAAGTATGTAAGTATCTTAGTATTTTAAGTATGTAACGTGCAAAGGCCTTAACTCAACTCAATGGCAATACAAGACAGCGTTGAGTTGTCATGAATCATGAAAGTACGAGGTGGTAATGTCTACCATATTTTTCGGTCCTAGTGAAATTACCCCGAACTCAAGTTATCGTAAGCACCCAATATTTTCGGCGTGGAGCACTTTTCGCAAGAAGTGCTGATCCGCGTTTCGGTTGCTATGACAACCGCTTGGAAGTCAGCTGTGGTGACGTTCGTGTGTTACGGATCGCGCGGCTGACGTCACAGCGAGCTTTCATGAATTTTGGCGTTGCGTTATCTTTGAGGACTATTTTTTGCTTTAAACTTTTTTATATACCTTTAGGTTCCTCGAATATATCTAAAAATTTCTTTAGATTATCCCGAGTAGAAATAATAATAAAGCCCCAATCAGGAACTGATCAGGTATGCCTCACTTAGTGATCGGGTACTGATGAGTGCACCCGATCGGGACCTTTAGGTGTATGGTAACGCTATATCCCTATCGGGTATCGATTCGAGGACCCTATCGGGAACCGATTCGAGGACCCTATCAGAAATCAATCGGGCAATATTATTACAACCCTACTTTTATGTAATCAGGATCCTTATCGAGTGGACTATACTGTAAATATTAAAGAGTTACATTTAAACCAATTCCTTTAAGTTAAATTATTCCTTTGACTTAAATAGCATTTTGTTATTTCTCACTTCTACTATTTCAACACACATAGAAGTTAAAAATAACAAAATGCTATTTAAGTCAAAGGAATTGGTTTAACTATGACTCTTTAATATTTACAATATAGTCCACCCGACAAGAATTCTGATTGAATGAATGTAAAATTGTAATATCGACAGAAGACAGCCGAAATTTTTCATTCCTGCACACCAATTATCGCGCCTGATTCGTATTTGTCACTTTATTAGAATATTTACTTCGAAATTTATTATTACGACACAAAATATGTATAAGTTAAAAGAACAACCTTATTTAATTAACTTAGTTTTGTGGTTAAATTAGTTTCCACGTAAGAAGTGTCTGTATTAAAGTACGTAACACCTAGTAAATAAAAAATTAAATTTGAGTCAAATTTAACATTTGTATAGTCAACTTGTTTAATTTCATTAATAAACAAGAAGAAGGAAGCCAATAACGGTCAAAGCTGGATCACAGTGCTTATTATAATTATGTGAATTTTATAAACTGCGTATGTAGTCCTCCCACAAATCGCGACGCTGACAGTTTTTCAGCATTGATGCATACATACTTACCACCGCAGTAATATCACTTAGTTAAATTGACAAGCAATCTAACAATTTTTGATGCTTATAGCATCTTATTGAATCTTAACAATATGTTGAAAGACATATATTAAAATTTAACGATGTAATGTTTAAAGTAATGATAAATCTAAATCTGTGAAAAATAAGATTGCGAAGAATATCGCAAGTTGACGTTTCGACCCGCTATCAGAGATCTATCGATGTTGGCAAAAATTTTTTGCAAGTGTTGAGATACGCGTATATCGCTTTGTATAGAATCTCGATTAATAACTTACATAAGCGTTTAAGGTAGATTTCCATTACAATGCCTTACTTATGAGTCCAGTAGTGGAAATTGGGACGAAACGCCAACTTGTGATATTCTTCGCAATCTTATTTTTCACAGATTTAGATTTATCATTACTTTAAACATTACATCGTTAAATTTTAATATATGTCTTTCAATATATTATTAAGATCCAATAATCTTATTCTATAAGCATCAAAAATTGTTAGATTGCTTGTCAATTTAATTGTAAATGATATTACTGCGGTAGTAAGTATGTATGCGTCAATGCTGAAAAATTATCAGCGTCTCGATTTGTGGGAAGACTACGTACGCAGTATATAAAATTCACATAATTATAATAAGCACTGTGATCCAGCTTTGACCGTTATTGGCTTCATGTTTATTATTGTTTATCAATTGTATTGTCTTGAAAAGATTCCATATTTGTTTAATTTCATTGTGTTAGTTAAATTAACGTATTAAGTAGGAGCAGTGGCGACTTATAAGAATGAATAAAAATAACTCTAATCAGGTAGAATTCAATACTATGAATTTAACAACGTATGAGGTATAGGTTTCTTAATTATTACGCAAGAAAATGTAATACAAATAATTTCGGTAAAGTTTATTGTTAATGATTAGGCCCGGATAAGGAACCGATCAGGCCAACTTCACTTAGGGTGTTTACGACAAATGGTCGGATTTCCAATCCGATCGAACAGTGGTACTCAGTTGGTGCATTTCAAAAAAACTCCCTAGCTTAATCTTTTTTTGGTGCCTGTCTCAGGAGGTAATCGGATTGAGTTGAACGGATCGTGAGAGAGAAACAATT
>NW_017276672.1:0-509 GCF_001594065.2 Cyphomyrmex costatus | reverse complement strand
TGGCTTCAATTAACACCGTCAAAGCAACGTACGAAAGAATCGAACGTTACGTCGGATTCATTCCATTCTACATCGCTTGAACCGCGTAAATTATCGTACGAACGTTCGCACGTACCCGCAATCGAAGACGTTTATGAAACGCCGAATGAACCGCTTGAAACATTAGTTAAGCAATCTTTGCAAACGCGACAATTTCGTGAGGAGTTGAATAATCAATTGGGATCACTCGGACAAAAATACGTAAACATGCTTCTCAGTGGTGACAGAGAAAAGGCGATCGATCACGTTTATGGCGTATATCTCAACGAAAACGGCACGATGCTCGGTGACAAACGGTTCGATGTAGACACGAATGACTTTGTGATCATAGATGGAGTAAAGTACAAAGGGACACCTGGATTGTACGAATTAATTTTCAAGAGAATTCCCGATGACGTTATTTATATAGAGAATGACAAACTAGCGTATAAAAGTATACTGTTGGCAACAAATGCTCATAGACGCAGCCA
>NW_017276671.1:0-986 GCF_001594065.2 Cyphomyrmex costatus | reverse complement strand
AACATTTCTTTTATCTAAGATAAGATCTATATTCTTAATAATCTAGACGAAGATTAGATAAGACAAAGCCATTTCTTCATCTAGATGATTTTATTTTAGATAACGATAAATACTGCTTAAGTGAAATTTGTTGTCACATGAAATTGTTTTCTTTTCCCGAAAACCTAAAGCAGATGGTGTTAGAATCTTGAAAATGTCATGACACTGGAGCCTTCCACGGGCAAAGCAAGGACGAGATTAAAAATATCACCACATGAGTTTTGAATCCGAGAATATTACATTTGAAATAGCATAACGAAAATTGTTCTAGCTTGCTAAAAGCTGATCAGCTCAGTTATCAGGTTCCAAAGTAGTCTCTATTTTTTCGCAACATTTTAGTTAAATATCGCAAGCATTGCGTTATCCGATGTGCACCACGAGGATTTTGCACATAATGTGTGTGTGTGTGTGTGTGTGTGTGTGTGTTTCAGCAAAAATAAGGACATTACGTTTTGCTATTCTTTTGCTACTCCCGTGTTATTTAATGACAACAAATCAGCTTTGTGTGCGTTCTCACACAGTGATGTGCATACTCCGATCGATGAACATCCTCGTGGTGCACATCGAATAACGCGAATGCTTGCGGTATTTATTCCAAATCTTGAAGAAAAGTATATAAGGTCCACTCTGGAACCTGACATCTCAGCTTCAAGTCAAGCTAGAACAATTTTTTTATGCCATTTTAAATTGAATTCAACGAAATTGATTTCGTGACATTTTTCGTCTCGTCGTTGCTTTGCTATTGGAAGGCTGCAATATCTTAACATTTTCAACATTCCAAAACTCTATTTTTTTGTTTTCACGAAAAAAATAATTTAATGGGACGTAAAATTTCACTTAATCCATTTTAAAATAGAGGCTCTATCTTTTAAAATGGTCTAAATGACAATGTTCTGCGATTCCCGGAAATCGAGATATTAGTCTCTCAAAATCGACAAAAATTGCAG
>NW_017276670.1:26116-36501 GCF_001594065.2 Cyphomyrmex costatus | reverse complement strand
GTTACATGTTGTTAAATATCATTTCAATAACGTTGCTGGAATATTATTTTGCTTACTGGGAATCGATTTGAGGCCGATGTCGCTCTTTGAGCTCCAATATCTCAGAACTCGTTGATTCAAAGACCACGTGCCCATTGAGACTTTTGATCAGGACATCATAAACTACAACATACTAAATTTTCAGCCATTTTGACCGAAAGTACTTTCCCATAAGAAACCTGCTGTGGGATATTGTTTTTATCTTTTATTTGTATTTTATGTTTAGCGCCTTATTTATATTATAGATATGTTGGATGGATGATTCAGAACTCTCTAGAATAGAAGCAAGAAATGCGCTGTTTGGCCGTAAGAGGGAGACATTTGACGCGATTGGTGGTAACACTGGGCCGAGACGGCGGACGCGGGATTGAAGAGAAGACACTCGTTCTTAGATCTTGATTGAGAGCACAGAGATTATTTTGTTTAGTTCTGAAATACAACTTTATTCACAGTTTTTAATTAAGTCTGTGTAATTGATTTTGTTGTTCACCAAACCCTCTACAATTGGTAGCAGAGGTTCATGGTTTGAGAGAGATGTTCATTAGAACCATCGTTGTGCGTCGAAATTGTTTTACGGTGTGATCACGAGAGACACAATAAAAAATGGCGGAACAGTGGAACCTTGCGAGTGTGGAACCGCTCGACGATACCAATTATTTTCTATGGAGCGAAAAAATCGAGGGAATTTTAAGATCCAAGAAGCTCTGGAAAAAGGTGATAAATGTGATGCCACCTGTAAAACCTGAAGAAGGTGTCGAACGATATCAAGAGAAATTTAAGCAATGGAACGAGTGGGATGACGACAACTACGCGGCGCGTACAGTCATAATCAATACAATGAGCAAAGCACAGTTACTAAAATATAGTCATGAAAAGAGTGCAGATAAGCTGTGGAAATTAATAAAAGATAACATGGCAGCCGAAACAGAACAATTAAAGGCTAGATCGCTTAGCGAATTGTCGAACTTACGCATGAAAAAGGATGAGACTATAGACACATATATAAATAGAGCAGAGGCCTTGAGAAATCAATGTATCCAACTTGGGAGAAATATAGAAGACTATGAGTTGAGAATGTATATTTTTAGAGGATTAAGGCCAGAGTTTGACCAAAATGTACGAGTACTTGAAAGTCAAAAAGAAATAACCGCAAATGATATACGGTATGCATTGAAACAAGAAGAATTGAGAAGAATGAAAAGAAAGGAAGAAAAAAATTCGAAAGAAGAGTACGTGAGAAGAGCGAAAGAAAAAACGAAATATAATTTTGCATGTTACAACTGCGGTATAAAAGGTCACTCAGCGAGCGAATGTCGGAACAAACAAAAATGCTTCAACTGTCAAGGCATCAATCATGTAGCAGTCGATTGTAAGGAGCCTAAGAGAAGTACGTCGCGAGGAAGAGGATACAGAGGAACATCTAGAGGCAGAGGAAGAGCACGAAATTATGGTGGAAATGAGGTTACGCTGAAGACTACGGATGAAGCAGTACTGTCAGTAAGAGATATTGAGCAAGTATACACTTCGATGAATGGTAAAAGAAAAGACTATATGATAAGCGATGAATCTGAAAGTCATATATGGCTCTTGGATTCAGGGGCGACAAGCCACATGGTGAGTACTGAAACTATTTTTGAAAAGATTATAGATGAAGAAAGAGACATATCATTAGCAGATAGAGACGGAAAAAGGTTAACCTCGAAAGGTAGAGGTGAAATAGTAATGATTTCACAGTCTAATAATAAAAGAATAAGGTTAGAAAATGTATTATGCGTCCCGGATATTAATATAAATCTATTATCAGTAACAAAAATAACCGACCACGGTTACAGTGTTAATTTTGATAAACATGGAGCCACTATTTACAGGGACAAGGAGATAAAAATGGAGGCAGTTCGAAAAGAGAATGCGTACTATGTGAAGTCATTGATGATAAGCAACGAAGGAGTGGCAAGAGCAAATGACATTGATGTTTGGCACAAGAGGTTAGGACACACTAACATGAGAATCATTGAAGAGATGAAAAAGGAAGGCCTTGTCATAGGAATGAACGAAGTGAATAATAATAAAAAACGGTGTGAGCCATGCACGGAAGGAAAAATGTGTAGAAAGTCACATCCAAAGGTGACTGGCAGGAAAACGGAAAGAATCATGGAACTGTGGCATATAGATTTGATTGGTCCGACAACACCGACATCGCGTGGAGGCAAAAGATATATATTTACAATTGTGGATAATTACTCAAGAGTGATATTTATTGAATTATTGAAGTATAAACGAGAAGCAGCTGAGAGTTTGAAAAATTTAATTATGCTAAAGGAAAATCAATCTGAATTAAAGCTAAAAAGAATAAGATCGGATAATGGAGGAGAATTTATCCAAAAAGGTCTGCAAGATTGGCTTAAAGAAAAAGGGATTAAGCATGAATTTAGCCCGGCAAGAACACCACAGTGCAACGGTGTAGTAGAAAGGGCGAACAGGTCAATAATAGAAATGACGAGAACGATGTTAGCAGACTCGAAGATACCATTAGATTTTTGGGCGGAAGCGGCATGCACGGCAGCTCACATTAAAAACAAGAGCAAATCAACGGTACATGGAAAAACTCCCTATGAAAAGTGGAATAATAAAAAACCAAATGTGGGATATATGAGAAGGTTTGGATGTATTGCATACGTATTAGACAAGGAAAAACATAGAAGAAAATTTGACTCAAAGATTACCAAGGGGATATTTGTTGGGTACGCGACAAATAACACATATAGAATATATATTCCAGAGACCGGAAAAATTAAAACGGATTGCGATGTGAAATTTGATGAAAATAGAAGTGGACTTGAACTACTAAGTAACCAAAAAAAGGAGAATCACGTAACAACGAAGGAAGAATTGATAATCATAGGATTAAAGCCTGAAAATGAAGAAAAAATAATAGAAGAACAAGAAGAAATTGAAGACATTGGAGAAGACGAAACTACAGAAGATGAAAGTAGTAATTATGAAGATGCGATGATGGAAGAAATTATAGGAGGAAGCGAATTAGAAGAAGACGATAGTGATGCAGAAGAGGAAAATATTCAAGAGATACAAATGGAAGTAAGAAATATAGGAAGACTAATAGGAACCACGAAAGAAGTAATGGAAGCTCGAAAACAGAAAATGCGAGAAGAAAGAGAAAAACGACAGATAGAAGAAAATACAAGAAGGTTTGAAAGGATAAAAAATCGACAATCTGCAATGATGATTAAAGATGAGAAAATTCTAAGAAATATAACAGAAGCAAAAGGAACTAACAGTTGGAAATGCTGGAAACAAGCTATGAGTGAAGAGTTAGAATCAATAAAAGGACACGAAGTGTGGGACATTGTACCTCGTCCAAAAGATAAGAAAGTAATCAAAAGTAGGTGGATATACAGCATAAAAGATGATCCATATACAAGCAACAGGAGGTATAAAGCGAGATTGGTGGCTTTGGGATGCGGCCAACAACCAGGAGTGGATTACGAAGAAACTTTTGCACCAGTCATCAGAACGGAATCCATAAGATTATTATTCAGCATAAGTGCGCAAAAAGGGAGAAAAATGAGAATCTATGATGTTAAAACAGCCTTCCTGCATGGGAAATTAAAAGAAGAAATATTTATGGAAATACCAGACGGACTACAAGTAGACAAAGGACAAGTGTGCAAATTAAAAAAGAGTCTGTATGGTCTTAAACAGGCTGGAAACTGCTGGAATGAATACCTGACAGGAGTTATGAAAAAATGTGGATTAAATCAGTCAAAAGAGGATCCATGTATATTTTTCGTGAGAGACAAGAACAGATTCCTATATTGTGGAGTGTACGTAGACGATATGCCAGTGGTGTCAAGTGACGATGAATATGAAAGAGCATATATGGAAAAATTGAAACAACATATAGATATCAAAGAATTAGGAGAAGCTGAGACAGTTCTTGGCATGCAATTGATTCAAGAAAAGGGAAAATTATATATACATCAAAAGGAATATATCAAAAAATTGCTTGAAGCATATGGGATGAAGGATTGCAATGCTGTGAGTTCACCCATTGACGCAAACACCAAAATGGAAAACTTCGAGGGGAGTGAACGAATTGACATCCTCCCTTACCAAGAGTTGATTGGTCGACTTATGTACTTGAGTGTGTATACCAGACCTGATATATCATTTGCACTAAGTTGTTTATCGCAGTTTAATAGCGATCCAAGAGAAATGCATATGGCAGCACTTAAGAGGATCTTACGTTATTTGAAAGGAACTATTGATTATTGCTTAGAATTTGGAAAAGAAAATTCGACTAATCGAATCGAGTGTGATGCTGATGCTTCATGGGATCGAACAAAGGATGCAAAGTCATTTACTGGATTATTAATATATAGAAATGGGGATCTGATACATTGGCGAAGTAAGAAACAATCAGTAGTTGCTTTATCTACAACAGAAAGTGAATTGGAAGCAGTCTTGGAAGGAGTAAAAGAAACGACATGGACAACGAGATTGTTGGATGAGCTTGGTTTGTCTGAAGGGATGAGAAGAGAATTGAGATGCGACAATTTAAATACTATCAGATTGGCCAACGGCGGAAATTTTAAGGCGAAATCTAAATTGATGAATAGAAAATGTCATTACATCAAAGAGACTGTTAGAAGAGAGTCTATTCTTGTGAGACACATGCCGAATGAAAATATGACGGCGGATTGCCTAACAAAGGCCATTGAATGGGCCTACCTTATTAAAGCACATCAAGAAGTTCATGAAGGTTATCGATTGATAAAACCAAAGGGGCGAATTGTGAGATATTGTTTTTATCTTTTATTTGTATTTTATGTTTAGCGCCTTATTTATATTATAGATATGTTGGATGGATGATTCAGAACTCTCTAGAATAGAAGCAAGAAATGCGCTGTTTGGCCGTAAGAGGGAGACATTTGACGCGGTTGGTGGCAACACTGGGACGAGACGGCGGACGCCAGATTGAAGAGAAGACACTCGTTCTTAGACCTTTGTTGAGAGCATAGAGATTATTTTGTGTAGCTCTGAAATACATCTTTATTCATAGTTTTTCATTAATTCTGTGTAATTAATTTTGTTATTCACCAAACCCTCTACACCTGCGGGGTCCTTTTCAAATATATTTAAATAAATAAAGAAATAAAGGTTTTCGAAGTCTTTATGTATATAATGATATACTCAGCAATTGTATGAATTTCATGCTTATTTTTGAATAGATAATACACTTTATGTACTTGAGGTATCTTTTTTTAATCTTTGTAAAGTCTTTATTATAGGATATAGTAATTTTGCGATTTATTTAACTGTTGTTTATTTAGTTTCTTACCTCTGCAGCAGCAATACCTAAAGCAACGCCACCCAATACCGTAAGCGCAGATTTGAAGAAATCTTCCAAAGCGATTACGCAACCTTTTTTGTAGGAATCTAGTGGACTGCAGGTATCAGGTTCCTTCCTATCGCAGCAACTTCCTGGGATTGGAACATTAAGTTGATTGGGAAAATCTTGAGGACCGTCAACACCACAGCACTTCAACTGCAAGTATAAATCAAAATAACCCAGTATCCGGAAAAAGGTTGTTATGAATTAAAATATGTAGATTCATTTGGTCATTGCTGAATCCAAATTCTTGATTTTTTGAATCCATTTCAATCCATTCAATAAAAAATTTAATAAATTAATAATATAATTGAATTATAGACTCTTATATGTTTTAAAACAATACAAAAAATTAAGTAAATATAAAGGCTATTAAGAGTCAACGTTGTTTAATTAAAATTTATTAATAAAATTTTGATAAAACAGTAAAAATTAAATACTCAATAAGCTTACCTCAAGTTGTTCGACAAAAGATATAATATTAATTATATTACAGAAATCGCATTGATCAAATTTCATCGTCAATATGTCTGTATATGACGATGTACAACGATATAATGAAGACCGTTATTACAAATCAACAGACCACAAACAAGTTAGGTCAAATTAATGTTTATTAGTTTGTCTAAAATATCAGCGTATGAGCGATCAAGACCATCGGTATCTGTTTTTAAATTAAGACCATTACTTTGTGTCTTAATGTAAAGCATTTCTGATATCAATCGTTTATGATAAAAACTTTCGCAGTCCAAAATATTCACATTATTCCAGTTAAATTCATGATTATGATCCAACCTATGATCCGTGATAACAGATTTGGAAGAAGTATTCCTCCGTATATGATTACGATGTTCGTTAACTCTTGTTATCAATTTTCTCTTAGTTTGTCCAACATAGGTTGCATCACAATCATTGCATTTTATTTTATATATTACATTCATTTTTGTATCGTGTGGAATAGAATCTTTTTGTACCTTAATATAATCATTCAATTTATTAATACTAAAAAAAGAAATTTTATGATTGAATCCATTAACAATGTTACTGAATCTTTCAGAAAATCCCTTTATGTAAGGTATAATTAACCAATTTATGTTCTTTCTTATTATGTTATTGTCATTCCCTCCCCCAGGCGTCTAAGGTAGGTTTCCATTACAATTACCTTACTGATGAGTCTAGTAGTGGAAACCGGGACGAAACGCCAACTTGTGATATTTTTCGCAATCTTATTTTTCACAGAATTTGATTTATTGTTAATTTAATTTACATTAATTAATAACAAATCATTAAAATTTAATATATGTCTTTCAACATATTATTAAGATCCTATAAGATGCTATAAGCATCAAATATTGTTAGATTGCGTGTCAATTTAACTAGTGATATTACTACGGTAGTTATTTAAAGTTGCGTTTGTAAAAGACTGAAAATATTTCGGCGCGCGATTAAAGAAGACTACATACGTGGTAAATAAAATTCACACATTACTGTAGCAACTTAAATCTTGCTTGACCGTCATTCGGCCTTTATTCAATTATTGTTTGAAATTCCAACGGTCCTACAAATATTGTAATTTTATAAGTAATAGATTCTTATCATTAATATTTATTGATATTATTCATCGAAAACCCTTAACCTTATCAAACTCAATTCTTTGTTTGATTCCAAGTGATCAGGCTCAATCAGGCTTGTCCGGTCATGTAATAATGATAAAACTTTTCTCGTTCGACTCGTTCTTTCTTTCGATCCCTTCTTTCAAAGTATATGGCTATACGCATGCGCGAAACGAGAGAGAACGAAAAGGTCCAAATGAGTGCGTCCTTTTCTAGATAGGATTACCCTCACTCCTACAATGCGTACTCTAGTACTACTATCTCTATATGGTGTAAACTAAGTCAATAATTACTATAAAATTTTGAGCGGAATTCATCGAGAGGTTTTATTTCTGTAGACGATTAAAGCGAACAACCTATGCATTTTTGCAAAATGGAAAAAAAACGAGTGCAGTGATCAAACATTTACATATGAAAAATTTAACGACGAATGAAATCAAAGCCGAGTTGGATATGTTCAAACATATCTGCACCAGCGTTTGCGACTGTATACAATTGGGTAAATAAATTTAAACGTGCTCGTACATCCACATGTGATACACCTCGTTCGGGACGTCCAATTGAGGCTGTTACGTCAGAAATCATCGATAAAATCCACGATATTGTTTTGACTAATCGACGAGTAAAAGTGCGCGAGCTTGTTGAAGCCACAGGCATATTACGTGGCACAGTGATTTTAATTTTGCACGTACAATTGGGTATGAAAAAGCTATCGGCAAGATGGATGCCGAGTTTGCTCCACTGAACTATATTTATGGAAAGCGCTCTACCCTCTGAAACGGCGTAATAAACAGAGACAGCTACTTTAGATATCGCTGTCCTTTATGGCGCATGCGCATTCGTCCGTCGTACATGCAGAATCAAAAGTGTTGTTCATCCGAAGATTCAGAAGTGAATTGGTTTAGTTAATGAAATTCACAGACGCATAGAAAGCACTCTTGACTCAGATTGTACCGACAAGGATAAAGTAACCTAGAGACCTAGAAAACAGAGATGCGTTATTGAAGGGTATGGTTTGATTGGCTGTCTAAATCACGTGATCAGAGCGCCATATTAATTCACTATTGTATCTAATGCATCAATATAGATATAGTTTTATAACGTATGTATGTTACATATATATATAAAGAAAAATTTAGACAAAGTGTCAAAGTGAAATAAAAAACTATTATTATGGTGTAAGTATTCTTATTTGTGTAAATATTTAGTATCGGACTTAACCTAACCTAATCTAATCTTTTCTATCTTTTGCATCAACTGTCAGCTTATTGGTCAAGAGCACTTATATTGAATTAAAATTAGCGATCCTCAAGGAAGAGATGCGCCAACTGAAATCGCTACGGGATTGGTTGATGACGACACCGCAAAAATATGGCGCAACCAATGGCGCAATCGTATTAACAAGTATGCACGTATGACACTATGGCCTGGTTTACATCGTGCACTTGATACGCGTACTAACTAGTTACTTTCTACTGAATTATCTTAATTTCAGCGATATGTGTAAATGTATACACAATAAACGTATTTAGTTAAACATTTTGATGCGTATTGTATCAATTTTATACATCATTCTTTAAATACATTGTTGAAATTAAGATAATTTAATAGAAAGTAAATAGTTAGTACGCGTATCAAGTGCACGATGTAAACCAGGCCTATGGACACACAAGTTTGACATAGACGCACATACAAGTATGACACACACATATGACACACATCTCGAAGTTGGTGTATCTCTTACTTGAGGATCTCTAATTAAAATGGCGGTGGCTACTTAACCCAACCTAGAGTCCTAGATATCAGAGAAGCGCAACCGATGTTCCGCGTCCTGATTGGCTGACGACTGTCAGCCAATCATGACATTCATTCATTGGTACTAAAAATGGCTGACTAATAGACGATTGGTGGATTTCATAGTTCGTCTGCAAACGACGCCATTTTTAATACTGTTTTTAGTAATTTTGCAATACTGACTTTAAGCCGGTTGCGCTTCTCTGATATCTAGGACTCTAACCCAACCGACGCAATGTCGCATCTCTGTTTTCTAGGCCTCTAAAGTAACCTAAACTCTTAGACACGGAGCAAGCTCAAGCGGTCGGTCATGAAAAAGATAGTGTCGGAAAAGCGCTGTACAGAAAAACTGATCCAAGCGCGCCTGTCGGAAAACACATCGAAACACATCGAAATGTAGGTTAGCAAAATGTGTTAGAGAGAGCGAAATGTATGTTACATGCAACGACATATATATCTAGACCAAGCATTCTAGCTGTCGCGTGTAGCCGGAAGTTGGCAGAATACGACTGAGAGAGATAGTGCATTTGGATTCTTACTATCTTATTTTATCTTACGGCACGATGGCCGATGCTGTCAAGACTGTAAGATAGAATAAGATAGTTATAACCCCATTCTATCACACAGAAAAATAATCAGTTAACTATCAATGTTTTGAGTGCTATATAATGCAAAATTAAGAAAATACAATAAATTAAAAAGTGCAATGAATAAATTATTATATTTTTATGTAACGTTTGTACGTATATTTTTCATATAAATAACAAATACAACAAAAGTATTATATATATATTTTCGTATACCTGTGAAAGTTTGGTCCAACACCATATTTAATTTTGCAAATGTAACAATTCATTATTAATATTATTTTAACACAAATCAACACTGAAATTGATACAAGTTATTATAGGTTACCGTATTCTATCTTACAGTCTTGACAGCATCGGCCATCTTGCCGCAAGGTAAAATGAGATAGTAAGAATCCAAACGAACTATTTCTCTCAGTCGTATTCTGCCAACTTCCGGCTTCACTCCCGCCACCAAAAAAGCATGAGAATGTTTGATCTAGATATACATATATGTCGTTGGTCACATGACAGTCAATACTTCCAACTTTTCCCGCAATGGCGCTAAAATCACATCGATTTTCCATGGGGTTTTCCGAAATCGTGTTTCGAGCCCATATTTATCCTCGAGCTTGATCTCCTTATTACTCTGTGCTCTTAGAACGTATAGTACATGGAACCATATATGTAATCAGGAGACGCGGTAGCGTCTCCGGCCATGTTCAAAAACTGTGAGACGCTACAAGTCTCTTATTCCGAGCCATCAAAGTCCATTTTTAAGAGGTGCATAACTATTAAAATATAAAAAATTGTGAATCAAACGTTATATGTCCTGAAAGGCGGCATCACCACGAGTAATTTGAGCCAAAAAATTTTAAATCGGTCAAGCCGTTCTGGAGATATAAGCGGTCAAAAAGTGGTGATTTTAATGAAAAATTAAGAAACGTCTCCTTCTCCTTCTCC
>NW_017276670.1:24869-25949 GCF_001594065.2 Cyphomyrmex costatus | reverse complement strand
ACCGGACCTCCTCCACTCGCCCCTCCCCCTCCCCCCGCAACCCACCCCCGCCATCCCTCTCTTTCGCCGTAATTCACTCTTTATCGTTATAACAACTTTTTGACATTCTCTCTCATCCTTCACTCGTACCTCCACCATCTTCGGCCCACCGGACCTCCTCCACCCGTCCCTCCCTCTCCTCCACCAACCACCCTCACCACCCCTCTCTTTCGCCATAATTCACTCTTTTTCGTTATTACAACTTTTTAACAACCTCTCTCACCATTCACTCGCGCCTCTACCATGTTCGGTCCATTATACATATATTTTTCATATTATTATATATTGACCGATATTTTAATTTTTAATTGTGTCTAAAGCGGCTAAGTATTTTATTGTATTCTTTTTCTTTAGAAATTCATATCATAATTTTTATGTTATAATCGCTTTTTTACTTACGAATTGACTCTCATTGTCCTTCACCTTGTTTTAATTACTAAATTGTAATATATTACCACGAAAAGTAACTGATTATTAATTATTAAAGTTGCCAATACAAAGTGGACATACGTAAATTGTATTCGACTGTCATGGGACATTTAGACTACCCGCGGAGCGGTGAGGGAGACAATGCAACATTTGGTTGATTTTCGAATCGCCTCCGTCTAGCTTTCACTGTCCCTCTCACAACACCGCACCGCGCATAATATATTACCAGGAATTAATAATTTTGATTTTTTATAATATGCAATCGCGTTAACGAAAAAAAATTAATATGTTGTTATAAATCTGACGTGTCAATATTAGACGGTTAGTGTAAACAGT
Source organism: Cyphomyrmex costatus (assembly GCF_001594065.2). Taxonomy (NCBI): domain Eukaryota; kingdom Metazoa; phylum Arthropoda; class Insecta; order Hymenoptera; family Formicidae; genus Cyphomyrmex; species Cyphomyrmex costatus. Next base: position 25,145 of record NW_017276670.1, on the reverse strand, counting down.
CTTGGGGATTGTTATCAAAACAACACATCAAGTGGAAGGGCGAATGCGAGTCGCACGTCCCCCCCCACGCCAGGCTCACCGATAAACCGTGCAGTCATCATTTAAATACATATTAAATAAAATTATTATTTTAAATACTACCGACTGCTGACCGATATGACGTACATATATTTAAAACTATCGCAGTACTATCACGAGTTAAATTGTTAATATATTACCACGAAAAGTAACTGATTATTAATTAAAGTTGCTAGTACAAAGTGAATATACAAAAAG
>NW_017276670.1:22457-23443 GCF_001594065.2 Cyphomyrmex costatus | reverse complement strand
CCTCGCAAATTAAGAAACCCAACAAATTTAAACCTTTGAAAACTAACCGCAAAAATTTGATCCTTCCTAAATTAAAACGATTACCTAACCACAAAATAGAAAACCCAATAAATTTCAACCTTTGAAAATTATCCCCAAAAATTTGAACTTTTCTAAATTAAAATGATTATCTACTAATGTAACATAATAATTTAAACCTTTAATACTTTAAATGATATTATCTAATATAATATATGACCACGAAAAGTAACTGATATATTACTAAATGTGCCAGTTCAAAGTGAACATACATTATGTTATTTTCTATGTTATGTACCACGAAAAGTAAATGAAAACTACAAAAATTGAACCTTTCAAAATTAAAACGATTACCTAATCACAAAATAAAAAACCCAATGAATATCATCCTTTGAAAATTGACCCCAAAAATTTGTACCTTTCTAAATTAAAATGATTATCTAATAATGTAACCTAATAATTTAAACCTTTAATACTTTAAATGATATTATCTAATATAATATATTACCACGAAAAGTAACTGATATACATGTATTACTAAATCTGCCAGTTCAAAGTGAACGTACATATAACGAATATTTTCTATTGAATATGTACCACGAAAAGGAACTGATAGATTATTCAAGGTGCAAATTCAAATTGAACATACATACATATAAGTAAAACAGATTAGAATTTGTATATTACAGTTTTCTAGAAGATAACTGCAATATGTTATCTAATATAATATATTACCACGAAAAGTAACTGATATACATGTATTACTAAATCTGCCAGTTCAAAGTGAACGTACATATAACGAATATTTTCTATTGAATATGTACCACGAAAAGGAACTGATAGATTATTCAAGGTGCAAATTCAAATTGAACATACATACATATAAGTAAAACAGATTAGAATTTGTATATTACAGTTTTCTAGAAAATAACTGCAATATGTTATTCTTAGTGCACAAAATATAAAAG
>NW_017276670.1:4899-21147 GCF_001594065.2 Cyphomyrmex costatus | reverse complement strand
ATAACGCTTTCCAGGCATCTTGTAACCTATCAGAAGCGTGTTCCCGATAGTTTTACTTAAAAAATATGCATTTACATATTTTGATTTTTACCGATTTCGATTTTTAATTGATGACAACTGCATGGCGCGCGGCGAGTTATTTGATCAGCCATTTGAATATTTTTCTCAAAAAACAACGCACAAATTTTATACGCTAATTACTTTTGGTGTTTTTTGATTTTGTGCGTTGTTTTTTGAGAAAAATATTGAAATGACTGATCAAATAACTCGCCGCGTGCCATGCAGTTGTCATCAATTAAAAATCGAAATCGGTAAAAATCAAAATATGTAAATGCATATTTTTTAAGTAAAACTATCGGGAACACGCTTCTGATAGGTTACAAGATGCCTGGAAAGCGTTATCATGGTGAAAATTACGATTGAACAAAAAAATTTACCTAAAAAATCGGTGTTTTTTGGATATTTTTTAAAAAAAGTAGTGTAAAATGACGTTTTTCGAAAATTTCGCATACGCCATTCGAAAGAGCGACCCCGAAAATAGTAGGATATGGTCATCTCGATTTTTTTACATTTTTATTTTGCAAGTACCATCACGCTGAATTCCGTGTGCAAATTCTGCACATTTGGGCGTTAAAGGGTTAATATACGGTACGTTTCGACTTCACAGAGTCTTCATCAGCCGTAAAAAACTCCTTAACAGATGAAACCAATTTCCTCTTAAGACATCCGAAACTACTACGACCACACTATATGTCCTAACTGTGCAGATGGTCACACGTTAGTGACAAAGATTCAATACACATCCAGACCCCCCCTCCACCTCACCCACATGTTTACATTTCTATCCATTGTCAGAAACACGTTTAAGCAAATGAACATATATGTCATCGAGAGATTCAGTATCCTTTTTCAAATTAATACCATTTAACTGTTCTTTTATATGTAATATAAATATGTCTTTTAGATTAATGATATTATTCTATAATATTAATGATATTAATCTCTTATTATAATTATATTCGGAGTCCATAATTTTCGTATTCTTCCAGTCAAAGACATGATTGCACTCTAATGCATGGTTTGTTAAAACTGAATATCTAGATGCATCAAGTTTTCTATTATTTATATATTCATTTACTCTAGTATTTAATTTCCTCTTTGTCTGTCCTACATAAGTCACATTACAGTTCTCACATGGAATCTTATATACAACACTATTACTATTACCTTTTTCTTTTTTATCTTTAAGTACTTTATTAAGTATATTTATTAAGTATATACTTTATAATTTTATTAAGTATATAATCTTATTAAGTATATACTTTATTAAGTATATTAAGTACTTTATTTTTGTCTCCGATTGTAGCTGATTTAGTGTTACAAGACTCGGAAGAAAAAGCTTTAAATTTACTAAGTTTCAAAGTGTCATTTTATTTTCGTTATGTGGATGATATAATTTTGGCAGCCCCGGAGGATAAAATCATGGTTATTTTTGATATTTTTAATAGCATTCATGAACGATTACAGTTCACAATAGAATATGAGCATAATCATTGTATAAGTTTTTTGGATTTCTTACTGATTGTGGAAGATGGTAGTATAACAATTGATTGGTTTCATAAGAAAATTTTTTCTGGGAGATATTTATCTTATTTGTCTAACCACCCTCTTTGTCACAAAATAGGCGCAATTTATGGCCTGGTGGACAGAGCGATATTACTATCACATCCTAAATTTCATCAGAAAAATTTAGAAAAATGTATTTCAATCCTTTTAAATAATGGATATCCGCTGGAATTAATTTTCAAACAATTTAGTATACGAATTAAAAATTTGATACAAATTAAAAAAATTACTTCCACATTCAGTGATAACTCGGAAGAAAGTAATAAAGATTTAAATAAGAAAAAGTTCATCGTATTTCCATTTATAAATAGTGTAACATATTCAATTACTCATATGTTCAATGAATCAGTCTATAGTATTGCCCTTACGGAAAAAAACTATTGATAAATGGTGAAATGGTCAATAGTAATTTGGCCAATAGTTAGTACTGTTGGTGAATAGTTATTATTGATCATTATTTACTGTTGGCCAATAGTTACTATTGATCAATAGTCCCTCGTAAAAAAGGTCAGTTTTCTCTAATTACTGTTAGATTGTTAAAATAAGTATTACTAATTAGCATCAATTTTAGAATAAAATCGTGAAAAAAAAAAATTTTCCTCGAGAAAAATTATCCTAAATTCGAGAATTAATTTTTTTTCATGATACTTCCCAAACGGTCACCCATCCGAAGACGAACCATGACTCGCATGCTTAACTTTGACAATCGTACGGGAACTGCTGTACTTCGATGACCCACGAATCTGTATATGTCAACGTCTATATAATTGTGATATATCTGTTCAATGGAAATATTAAAAACAGATGGTTATGTGTTTATATGATAGTGTATGTATTAGTGTATGTATTATTTCCGTAAGTGTAATGCGCATGACGTATCATTTTTTATCTTTGTTTTTCATCGAATATTAAAGGATATAATGATACATCAAATAATAATCCACAAATAATAACAAATAATTGATTAAAATCGATTTCTTTATTCAAATTTGTATAAAAATTATTTCCGTAAGTGCAGAAATGTATTAGGTGAATAGTTACTATTGGATCCAATATTATTCAAACTATTGGAGTCCTAATAGTAACTATTGAAGCATCAATAGTAACTATTGGAGTCCTAATAGTAACTATTGAAGCATCAATAGTAACTACTGGAGTCTCAGTAGTAACTATTGGAGTCTCAGTAGTAACTACTGGAGTCTCAATAGTAACTACTGGAACACCAGTAGTAACTATTGATTCTTAATAGTTTTTTTCCATAAGGGTGGTTACAGGTGTTTGAATAAATTAGATAGAATTATTAAAGTACTTAAAGATAAAAAAGAAAAAGGTAATAGTAACAGTAATAGTGTTGTATATAAGATTCCATGTGAGAACTGTAATGTGATTTATGTAGGACAGACAAAGAGGAAATTAAGTACTAGAGTAAATGAACGTATAAGTAATAGAAAACTTGATGCATCTAGACATTCAGTTTTAACAAACCATGCATTAGAGTGCAATCATGTCTTTGACTGGAAGAATACGAAAATTATGAACTCCGAATCTAATTATAATAAGAGATTAATATCATTAATATTATAGAATAATATCATTAATCTAAAAGACATTACATATAAAAGAACAGTTAAATGGTTGTTTGCGTTGTTTCTAACAGTTTAATTTAAAATGTCGCGCGTCTCCGTTCTCGCAACGCCGAGCAACTACTGCTCTAGATTTAGTTGTAATTTTAGTTTTATGGCGTTCCGCTAGATCTCGCTAGAGATCGAAATATATAGATGCTCTCTCGAGCACGAACGTTCGTAAAAGAAAACTGTTACAGCGTTATTATTATTTTTCTCATGTTCTTTAGTCTGCATTAAAAGAGAATTTATTTGCATAAGTGTGTGTTATCATTCCAAGACTTTTGCGACATATAACTTCACGAACATTTTGGTCCTTCGAGCCGGATATAGGCTGAAGAATTTTGAGATTGATAATCGAGGTCCTTTCTTCGGTATTAACTTGCGCTACATCAAGGCATCGGAAAAGAAGGTCAGCCATATTGCAACGAGTTCATACATGCGGATGGATATAAGTTACATCTTATAGCATTCGTACGACAAAACCGTGAATTGAACAAAGAGCTCATTAACGAGACCCTCAAGAAACAACGTTACGGAAGGTTGATCTAACCTAAAAGTCAGCAACTCGCGTTCAAGTTCTACAGGCGTGTACCGGTGTACATCATGCAAAACCTGCAGGAAGAGCTCAGGGCATTGAAGCAGCGTTGCACGACCGTAAAAGCGCAGTGCACGCGATTTCAATCATATGTGGATGCCGTGGATATTCAGAGTGTTTCGATCATCGAGTTACGTGCGCGGCTACAAAGATTCACACCGTGCTGGAATGAATTCAGCGGAATTCAAGGTAGAATCGAGGCATTAGACATTAGCGATCAAAGCGAAGCAAATCATGAGGTAGAAAGAGAAGCGTTTGAAGGTAAATATTTTACAATTGTTACTAAGTTAGAGATGCTCATAGAACAAAGGCATAGAATAGATCAGCCTATCAATGCGGTACAGAATCTCCATCAAGCAGGAGAGAGCACGCCATTAACGCAGGGAGTAATTTCCGTAAATGATTCGTTAAAATTGCCTCGTATAACTTTACCTACGTTTTCAGGCAAATATGATGAGTGGACAGCGTTCCGTAACCTGTATCACAGTATGATTCATCAGAATGCTTTGCTGCCGGATGTGCAAAAGATGCAATACTTAGTGTCGGCATTAAAGGGCGAGGCGCATGACGTACTTTCTTCGCTTGAGCCTTCCTCGGAAAACTACATGGAAGCTTGGCAAATGCTTATCGAGAGGTATGACGATCCCGGATTCATCATTGGCAAACATGTGAAAGCATTGTTTGATCTTCCGCATATGAATAAAGAAAATCACATTGTTTTGAGAAAATTATTGGATACAGTATTAAAGCACATGCTAGCGCTTAAAGCTTTAAAGAGACCAATAGAACATTGGGACGACTTGATGCGGCACATAGTCACATCTCGGTTGGACCAGACAACTTCAAGAGAATGGGAAACTACTATAAAAAGAGATAGTATTCCTACGTTTAATCAACTCATCGCATTTTTAACTCAATGCTGCAGGGCGTTAGAAGCATCATCTAGAGATCAGTGCTCATCTGTCGCCAAGGTGTCGAGCGAAAAGTCTTCGCAAAATAAAGGGATTGCGGCTCACGCAACGACCATAAAAAATAGTTGTTTATATTGTCATCAGGAAAACCATGGCATTTACAAATGCAAGGACTTCTTAGCGCTTCAAGTGGATCAGCGTTTAAAGGAGGTAAAAGCTCGCAGGATGTGCTTAAATTGTTTGAAGAGCGCATCACATCAAGCTAAAGAATGCTCAGCCGAGGAATGTCGCAAATGCAGTAAGCGTCATAACACATTGCTGCATTTTGATCGAACTAATAAAGACGAATCAAATGCAAGCTCAAAGCCAATTGAATCTGATACTGGAAAGGTTATAGAACCGGCAAGCACAAGTTGTACGTCAGTAAGTAGAGCAAAGCAGGTCTTATTGGCGACCGCGTTAATAAATGTTCAAAACTCGAAAGGAGAGATGAAGTCTGTCAGAGCGCTACTGGACAACGGCTCACAGTCATGCTTCATTACAAGTGGCTGCTGCAGGGAGCTTGGGCTTAAACAACGATCGATACGCGTACCGGTATTCGGACTAGCTCAGCAGCTCACGCAAGTTAGAAATTCCGTAAGAATTACAATGCAATCTAGAACCACTAGATTCAATAGAACTTTGGATTGTCTAGTAGTCGAGAAAATCACACAGGATCTGCCTGACAATATGGTGGATAGGAATTGCCTGCAAATTCCGAAGAATGCTCCATTAGCGGACCCACAATTTGATAAACCCTCGAGCATCGATATGCTTCTGGGAGCAGAAATATTCTTTGATCTGTTGACTGTCGGCATAGTTAAATCGGCAGGTAACCAGCCGGCTTGGCAGAATACTCACTTAGGTTGGATTGTTTCAGGAAGCTGCGCGGGTTCAAACCAGCCATCCGCAAGATCTGTTTGCAAAGTAACTATAACTGATCCGTTGAATAGCACTCTAATGAAATTTTGGCAAATCGAAAGTTGCGACAGGAAGGATACTCGGACTCCTGAGGAACGTTCATGTGAGGATCACTTCATGAAGACTCACAAAAGAGATCAAGATGGAAGATTCATCGTTTCACTCCCCTTCAGGGAGTCTATAATGAAGCATTTGGGGAATTCAAGGAAAACCGCTGTGCAAAACTTCAAAGATTTAGAAAGGCGCCTTATGCGTGACCCACAGCTCAAGAAGGAGTACAGCAAGTTCCTACATGAGTACCTCGAACTGGGACATATGCGTGAGCTTCCAGAACCAGTTGACGACTCAAAGCAGCATTTTTACATGCCACACCATTGCGTTATGAAAGCATCTAGCACTACGACTAGATTGAGAGTCGTCTTCAATGCTTCCAGCAAATCTTCAACGGGCATTTCATTAAATAACGCCTTGATGGTAGGACCTGTTTTACAACAGGATGTTGTCTCTATACTTCTGCGCTTCCGAACTTACAAGTACGTCATGACATCTGATATAGAAAAAATGTATCGACAAATTAGAGTTGATACTGAACAAACATCCCTTCAAAGAATCGTATGGAGAGAAGATCCATCCGAGAATATAAAAGTTTATGAGTTGTTGACATTGACATACGGTACAGCGCCGGCGTCGTTCATAGCAACAAAAGTCATTCAGCGTTTGGCAGTGCTCGAAGCTCATAAGTTTCCAAAAGGAGCAGCGATAGCAAGCAGAGACTTCTATGTCGATGATTTCATATCAGGAGCTAACACATTCGCAGAAGCGAGAGAAATACGAGATCAGGTATCGGCATTGCTTAAAACAGGAGGCTTCAAGCTGCGAAAATGGGCTTCCAATAATAGCAGTCTTCTTGATGAAGCACGCTATCAAACAATCAGTTACGCGAGTTGGACAAATCTGGATCAGCCAGAACATTAGGGATTGACTGGAATCCTGTCGAGGATGTACTTCAGTATAGGCTTCATGTTGAAACGCCATATTCAAGAATTTACACCAAAAGAGAAGTTTTATCGCAAATTGCACACATCTTCGATCCCCTTGGCCTGCTAGGTCCCATAATCACAAGGGCAAAGATCTTAATGCAAAGGATTTGGAGAAGCAACATCGACTGGGATGATCCATTGCCTACAGAAATCAATGCAGATTGGATTCGCTTTATTCAGGATCTGTCGAACGTCAAGAAGATCGGGGTTCCTCGTAGAATCAGGAGCGACCCCATAAAAGGAGACAATTACATAGAAATTCATGGCTTCTCAGACGCCAGTGAGTCTGCCTACGGCGCATGCATATATATACGCAGCTTTAACGCACAAGGATTACCTGAAGTGCACCTACTGTGCTCTAAATCACGTGTCTCTCCGATAAAGAGTTTATCAATACCGCGACTGGAGTTGTGCGGAGCACAGCTCTTAGTTCAACTTGCAATAAAGGTCAAGAAGTCCTTGGAAATGCGTATTTCCAGAGAGTATTATTGGACTGATTCTTCCATAGTCTTATATTGGATTAAGGCTGTCAACAAGAAATTACCAGTCTTCGTAGCACACCGAGTGGGTGACATTCAGGATTCTACGGCAGTCGAGGATTGGAGGCACATCCAAGGTAAAGAAAATCCTGCGGACTTAATTTCGCGTGGGGCTAGCATCAAACAGTCTTTGGAATCGCAAAGGACCTCGGACAAAACATATGGGAAATAGATCCCAGTCGATTTGGCTGAAATTTGAATATGATGTAGATAAAATGGTCTTGATCAAATGTTCTCATAGGTTGAAGGACCAATAATGGCTAGTTTCCGAGATATTCGAATCGAAAGAATAGAATAATGGGTAATTAGGTCTTAAAGCTGCAGCCGAAATATAAACATTCTCGGTTTCGTTGTGTGTCCGTGGATTGGTATTTTGTGTGACAACCATTTAAGAATCCCGCATAAACACACACACACGCGCGCGCGCGCGCGCGCACGCGTTAGTCATCGATATAGGCAATAAATAAAGTACGCAAAAGTCGCTGTTATTAATCTTTATTAAGAGTTATTAATCTTAGCGTATGTTTAGAACTTAAACTTAAGGCATATGATCATTTCTTGGAAGTGGTCGGTTGCCTGCATCAGCGACGGTTTGGATGAGTCTGGTTGATGGGTAGTGAATGTTTTCCTGGTATCTAGCATAACCCAAATACCACAAAATGCTGCTTATGTGTGCACAAGTACCAAGTGTACGAGTACCAGACTTACAGGTACAATAATAACCTAATATTGGTGAAACTTCCTCATTCATGTTTCCGTCCATGCCATCGTCTACCTCGTTATCATCGTTGGGTCTATACGTAATCCAAAGTTGATATTTCGCTGCATTGCGAAACCTAGAATAAATTCTCACTCTCAGTAATCCCGGTTGTGGCAGACGGTTTGCGTCCCGTAGCATGTCAATATGGAATTGTTCATCGTCATTTCGTTGTACGTTATCCTGCACGTATGCGGGTGCTAGTTTTATTTGATAAATGCCAACGGTTAACATCTTTAGGTATTCAATATCTAACATTGGAAAGTCTACTAATTGTGCATCATTTATCGGTACCCACCGTTGAGCGTTCCTGGTCTTCAGATTTTCAACCTCAACTAGAGCTTGTACTATGTTCGGTTCTTTAGCTTTCTCAAGCATTTCATAAGCTTTTTCGGCATCAGCTCCTTCTTGAAATTCACTATCTGAAAGATTATTTTCATCGAATTTTCTTGGTTGATTTGTCACATTACGAAGTCCTTGTAAGAAGGCTTGAAGATAAAGACCTCTGATTACATATGGCCTGTTGATGAAACGTAAACCTTGGACAAGCGGCCCAAGAAGCATACCTTCGACATTCAAATGATGTTGACAAGACTTGGTGTTTTGTGGAATGAAAATATTGTGTGATATAAAAACATTCACTTTACATTCGATTGATAATACGTTCAAATTATCAGTTCTATCACATATAAGGCAAGTGCTATTTCGCGTCTGTGTTAAAACATTTAGTCTTAAACAGGCAGGATCTTCCTCGATAGCAACAATTTCATTACGAATCGATTGATTACAGTTGGTGCATATTTTTGTCAAATCAGTTACTTCTAATGCCGGTCTTTGAAATCCATCTCGTCGATTGATCGCAATTTCTCTTTTGGCAGCATTGTCATCTCCGTCAATTCGGGTCATTAGACGAGGCGCAAATCTTCCATCGCAGACGTAACAACGCAGCTTTCTAAACACCATTCTTGTATAACATTGATAATAATCGAAAATAAACTCACTTCGGAGACAGCGACATTGATAATAATCGAAAATAAACTCACTTCGGAGACAGCGACTTTTGCGTACTTTATTTATTGCCTATATCGATGATTAACGCGTGCGCGCGCGCGCGCGCGTGTGTGTGTGTGTTTATGCGGGATTCTTAAATGGTTGTCACACAAAATACCAATTCACGGACACACAACGAAACCGAGAATGTTTATATTTCGGCTGCAGCTTTAAGATCTAATTACCCATTATTCTATTCTTTCGATTCGAATATCTCGGAAACTAGCCATTATTGGTCCTTCAACCTATGAGAACATTTGATCAGGACCATTTTATCTACATCATATTCAAATTTCAGCCAAATCGACTGGGATCTATTTCCCATATGTTTTGTCCGAGGTCCTTTGGTGGAGTGGACCTGAATGGTTGCATCAGCAACGTCTGCCGGAGGAGCACCACAAGCAAATCGATTATGATGAACAACAACTAGAGGATCGCGATCGATCTACAGTAGCAGCTGTTTCCGTCGGTAAGACTCCGAGTCCATTTGAGAAGTTCAGCAGTTTAAACAGAAGAATCCGTATAGCTGCTACATGTCTACGCTTTCTGTACAATTGCAAGAAGAAAAAGACACATGGGCCACTAACGGTAGACGAGTTAGAGAAAGCGGAAAGAAGTTTAGTGAGAAGAGAGCAAGAAATCGCATTTTCCAAAGAAATTAGCGAGCTGCAAAAAGGCAAAGCAATTTCAAATCAAAGTTGTTTAAAATATTTAAATCCATTTCTGGATGAGAATCACTTGATAAGAGTTGGGGGTAGATTAAGACATACACAATTGTCAGCGGACATTAAACATCCAATATTGCTACCTCATAATTCGAGACTCACGGAGATCATCATAGAGCATGAGCATCTAAGAAGTCTGCATGCCGGTGCAGAAACGACATTAGCTGCTGTTCGCCAGAAATACTGACCGATCAAGGCGCGCGGTACCATCCGCAGATTGTTACGCGGTTGTATAAAATGTTTCAGGTCAAAACCACGTTCTTCAGAGCAACTGATGGGGGACCTTCCCATGCATAGAGTGACAATTTCAAGGCCATTCAACAGTACGGGAGTGGACTATTGCGGACCGATCTACATTCGTGAAGGTTCACGAAAAAATAGCAAACGTATCAAGGCTTTTGTGGCGATTTTTGTATGTATGGCAACAAAGGCCACACACTTAGAAGTAGTGTCTAACTTAACAACGGATGCGTTTCTCAACGCGTTCAAGCGTTTCATCGCTCGCAGAGGTAAGCCTGTAGATGTGTTCTTAGATAATGGCACTAATTTTACAGGAGCCAATCGTGAATTAGAAGAGCTCAGAGTTCTATGTAGTCAGGAGGAGCATCAGCTTAGAATTATAAACGAAACAGCCAAGAAACGTATTAAGTGGCACTTCACGCCACCACGTGCTCCCCATTTCGGTGGCTTGTGGGAGGCCACTGTCAAAGCCTTCAAAAAACATTTTTATAAAATAGTCGGTGAAACAGCACTGACCTTTGAAGAAGCGGCTACGTTTGCATCCCAAATAGAAGCTATCCTCAATTCGAGGCCGTTAATTGCTATCTCATCTGATCCTAATGACATGAGTTACCTTTCAGCTGGACATTTTCTTATTGGTGACACTTTGACGTCTTACCCGGAGCCTAATCTTATGCAAACACAAACGAATCGTTTATCGAGATGGCAGCATTTAGAGCAAATGCGTCAGCACTTTTGGAAGCGTTGGTCAAATGATTATTTGCTCCAATTACAACATCGTACAAAATGGCATAACAACCATGGCCCTCCCGTTCAAGTTGGACAGCTGGTTATTTGTCGAGAGGATGGAATACCACCCTTGAAATGGGTGCTTGGTAGAATTTTGGAAACATTCTCAGGAAAAGATGGCATTGTTAGAACTACGATTGTCAAGACCGCAGCTGGTTCGTTCAAGAGACCGGCTTACAAGCTCGCTATCTTGCCACTTGAAGAAAGCATTAACGCGCTTAATGAATAGCATTATAACTCTGAATTGTATTACCATTGCGAATATTAATTTTGTCCTTCTGTTTTGATAGATCCTATCAAGGCGCGCGGTATGTTTGCGTATTTCTAATAGTTTAATTTAAAATGTCGCCCGTCTCCGTTCTCGCAACGCCGAGCAACTACTGCTCTAGATCTAGTTGTAATTTTAGTTTTATGGCGTTCCGCTAGATCTCGCTAGAGATCGAAATATATAGATGCTCTCTCGAGCACGAACGTTCGTAAAAGAAAACTGTTACAGCGTTATTATTATTTTTCTCATGTTCTTTAGTCTGCATTAAAAGAGAATTTATTTGCATAAGTGTGTGTTATCATTCCAAGACTTTTGCGACATATAACTTCACTAACAATGGTATTAATTTGAAAAAGGATACTGAATCTCTCGATGACATATATGTTTATTTGCTTAAACGTGTTTCTGACGATGGATAGAAATGTAAACATGTGGGTGGGGTGGAGGGGGGGTTGACTGGATATGTATTGAATCTTTGTCACTAACGTGTGACCATCTGCACAGTTAGGACATATAGTGTGGTCGTAGTTAAAGAACCTCTAGTAGAGAGAATCGCCAACTTGGTCACGTGACCAATTACGTGATTGGCTGGAGGAAATGAGCAGATTTGGGCATCTCGACACCAATGCATGACGTCAGAACACATGGCGGCCCCATCGTTCGCGATGAAATATTTACGTCCCGATTAAATGGTCCGAGGTCCGGGAACGCCGTCGGGGTACACGAAAACGAAGAGCTGCCACTGCTGGGGTCAGTCTGCCACGTTCTAAATCTCGTTGTATAAGGTTAGTGATCGTTGATCGACTCTAGTTGATCGTGTTAGTAATTATGTTTTAATATTATTTAAATTTGTTATAAATTTGACGAAATATTAAAGTGTTTATTGGCAAAAATCATAAGTAAACTTTTATTACATAAGAGATGTACATTTAGGTATTGAAGTTTATGTCTCTAGAGTCGATCAACGATCACTAACCTTATACGAAGAGATTTAGAGCGTGGCAGACTGACCCCAGCAGTGGCAGTCTTCGTGTTCGTGTACCCCGACGGCGTTCCCGGACCCCGGACCATTTAATCGAGACATAAATATTTCATCGCGAATGATGGGGCCGCCATGTGTTCTGACGTAATGCATTGGTGTCGAGATGCCCAAATCTGCTCATTTCCTCCAGCCAATCACGTAATTGGTCACGTGACCAAGTTGGCGATTCTCTCTACTAGAGGTTCTCTAGTCGTAGTAGTTTCGGATGTCTTAAGAGGAAATTGGTTTCATTTGTTAAGGGGTTTTTTACGGCTGATGAGGACTCTGTGAAGTCGAAACGTACCGTATATTAATGTTATCATTATAATAAATTTATAGATATATTTAACAACCATTATTGCTCAATTTATTCTTGACCTGGGAGGTTTATTGTTAATTTTTTGTTAATTTATTTGAGCTGTTTATAATTCAATTTCAATTTTTATTAATATATGAATTAAAATAATTCGTTAAATTAATTTGGCTCTACGCCCTAGTTATATTTTTATATTGTTTTATACATATTGAGCCTTCTTATTAATTTTTATTTTTTAAATTTCTAATATCTAAATAAAGCTTAATTTTTTTTTTAGTTTTACCATCTGTCAGTAAAATTCAGTATATTTATAAAAGTAATCGTTTGTATCAATAACATTGTTTCTTATTGCATCAAAAATGTCGAAATTTAAGCCAAATAAACGTCATTAGTGCGAAGTGTTAATTTTTTGCTTCAAATGGAAAGGAACTGCAGCTGAAGCATGTATTGCATCGAATGTTTGTAGAACTGTATGGTGATAGTGCTTCTTCCGATAAAACATGCAGAGAATGGTTTCGACGCTTTCAAAGTGATAATTTTGATGTGGAAGACCAAGAGTAATTGAAGACAAAAAATCGCAGGCATTGATGGATGAGGACACATGTTAAATGCAAAAACAACTTGCAAAAGCATTAAATTGTGCTCAATCTGTTATTTCCGATCATTTAAAAGCTTTAGGAAAGGTCTACAAGGAAGAAAAATGGATCCTACACATAAGAATTGAAGCCAAGAAACATTGAGAGATGAAACACTACTTTCAAAATTCTGTTTGCTAGGCAATAAAGAAAGGGGTTTTTGCATCGAATTGTGACTGGTGATAAAAAATGGATCTATTTCGATAATCCTAAACGCCGAAAAACCATTTGCGATCCAGTCCAACTATCGATGTCGAAGCCAAAACGCAATATTCATGGGAAAAAGGCCATGCTGTGTATTTGAGACCAGAAGTGTGTAGTGTACCATGAGCTGTTGAAATCTGGTCAAACAGTCACAGCCCAGCTAGCAAGGTCACGTGATAATAACGTGAATTTTTAGTACAAATAACATCAATTATGACATAAAAGTAACGTTATTCTGACGTACAATATATCACGTGATTAAGTCACATCTTATTGACGTTATTTTATTACGTCAGGGAGACGTAAATATGACTAAAAAGTACTATTAGTGTCACTACTAGTGCAATAATGCAGTAGTAAATTCGTATATGTATACACCGTGTAGAAATTTAAGTAGAATACCGGTCAGTTTTCCCTAATTACTGTTAGATTGTTAAAGTAAGTATTACCAATTAGCATCAACTTTAGAATGAAATCGTGAAAAAAAATTTTTTTCTCTAAATTCGTGAATTAATTTTTTTTCATGATGCACCCAAACGGTCACCCATACGAAGTTGTACCATGACCTTGCATGCTTAACCTTGACAATCGTACGGGAACTGTTGTACTTCGATGACCCACGAATCTGTATATGTCAATGTCTGTATAATTGTGATATATCTGTTCAATGGAAATATTAAAAACAGATGGTTTATGTGTTTATATGATAGTGTATGTATTAGTGTATGTATTAGTGTATGTATTAATGTATGTATCAGTGTATGTATCATTTCCGCAAGTGTAATGCGCATGACATATCATTTTATCCTTGTTTTTCATTGAATATTAAAGGATAAAATGATACATCAAATAATAATACACAAATAATAACAAAAAATAATTGATTAGTAATGGTCATATATATGACGTCAATGTAACATCTAGCTGACGTCATATCGGTGACGTCAACTTTTGGTATTACAAATGACGTCAAAATAACGTTCCATTTATGTCACTTGACGGCATTGTCATCAAAATCACTTCATTATCACGTGAGCTTGCTAGCTGGGAGGGTATCTCTACCGAGAAAAAATAATCCGTTTGAGCCAAGCATTGCGCGAAAAACGACCAGAATATGAGACAAGATGGCATAAAGTAATTTTGCTTCATAACAACGCTCGACTCCATGTTACTAATAGCGTTTTCGAACGGAGTGGGTTTAAACCCGACCCGGGTCGGTTAACCCATGTTTGACCTAAAAATATCATGACCTCGTCTAATCAGAAATCGAAATAGAGCATGTGACGTCAAAGATCCGACCCGGATCGGTTTCAAACCCGTTCCATTCGAAGACGCTATAAGACTGTTAAGGAAACATTGGAAGCACTTTGCTGGGAAGCGCTATCCCATGCGGCTTAGTTTTCACCACCAGATTGTGTTCCTTCCAATTACCACTTGTTTCGGTCGATAGCACTTGCTGAGTAACGCTTCAATTCTTATGAAGACATCGAAAAATGGATCTCTGACTGGATAGCCTCCAAGGATAAGTCATTATTTCGCCGCGGAATTCGCTTGCTGCCCGAAAGATGGGAAAAAGTTATTGCTAACGATGGACAATATTTTGATTGAAGTACTTTTTCATTTTGTTTCTTAAATAAAATCATAGTTTTTGCATTAAAACGGACGGAACTTTCCAGTTCATCTACTAATAACAAAATCAATCATAATTCTTATAATTAAAAATTAATTAGATAAAATAAGGGGCTATAGGAGTCGGGCGCAGAAGACTGCGCGTAATTTAAAACATCACTACTAACAATTAAACCTACGGAGGCATCACTCATCGTTTTTAATAAAATTGCGAATTTGTAGAACTATGAAAAATATTTGATACGTATTTTTTTTTATGGACAAAGGTCCACTTTGCAGGGTGAAAACTATTCCTTAAAGATAATTTCATATTATATGATATAAGTATCTAGACGCCATATTGAGTCGGCCATTTTGAATTTCATACTTTTGACATAAAATTTAGTTTCAGCGACCCCAAAAACCCCCTAACACATTATACTTTTTAAAATTACAAATTGTGTTGGACCGTCGATTTGAAAAACAAGTAAATATGATAATGTAATCGGCCGATGACAGTCAAGCAGGATTTTGGTTGCTAATGTAATGTGTGCATTTAATTTACCTTATATGTAGTCCTCTCAATCGCGTGTTTTTCCGAAATTTTTTCAGACTTACAACGCAACTCTAATCAACTACCGTAGTAATATCGGTAAACTTTACAAAAGGGGACCACTCTCCGATGACGTTGACCTTAACATATGTTGTCAAGGTCATAACCCTGAGTAACCTCCAACAGGTTTTAGCCATCGCACGTCCTTCGTTGAGAAGTTATTAACAATCATAGTTCTAAAATATACGTTTTATTTTTGCTATATACCAGTGCTCGGAATTAGTTGCACATTTCGGGCCGATTTTGGTGGCGACGCCTACTGTCTCCCCACTACCACTCGAGCCTCGGCGGCCGAGCCGCCGACCGCTCACGTGACGCTGTGCCTCAGGAGCGTCGCGATACTTTCCAGCATGCTGGGAGTATACCTTCCGACAAATATGATTAAAATATTTTTCTTTTTACGTGATTTTTATTTGAACAAATTTTTTTTATTATTAGCATATTATGTATATATTCTATAATAATATAATTTACAATTATTACAGTATGATAATTATAATATTGAACAACAGTTTTCCACATCACCTCTGAGGTACTATTGTTGACGCGTTTTTTTTTTAGTGGTTTCCCCAGTAGGCCTATTCCACTAAGAAAATAACGAAAAAGCTGATTAAATCTATAGCTCGAGGAAAGCAATATTCTTTAATATTAAATATTTATAAAAACGAACGAGGATGAAACGGGAATAATTATTTTTCTTGAAATTTTAAATATTTGACCTTCTGG
>NW_017276670.1:3137-3534 GCF_001594065.2 Cyphomyrmex costatus | reverse complement strand
TCAGGGTAATGACCTTGACAACATATGTCAAGGTCAAGGTCATTGGGGGAGGCTCCCCTAATCTACATTTTTACCCTATCTTTAGTTTAGTACTATCATACATAGCGTTTTATTAAATATAGCTTTATCATTATCACGCAAATAGTATTTTTTGTAATCTATCGTTATAATATGAATTTTTAATGCTCATTTCCACAATGTAGATTGTAGATTAACTTTAATCTCTGTTGAACTTATTCTTCGTCTTTTTATAGTTCTAAAAATTATAAAAAGATGAAGAGTAAGTTCAATTAAAGTTAGTCTACTTGGAAATGGGCATAAACCTCGCGGTTTTGTTATATAGACGCCTATTCCTACCGCGCGTCGATATGCATTTGTTTTATCCTCCGCTGTTTTT
>NW_017276670.1:0-539 GCF_001594065.2 Cyphomyrmex costatus | reverse complement strand
GGGGAGGCCAAAGGCCACCCCTTGCACCCGCCCGTGTGTGTGTGTGTGTGTGTAAAGTATTAAGTAATAGATTCATAATAATTGTTATATAACGAATGGAACACATACACACCCACCCACCCACATCCACCCACCCACCAACCCACCCACCACCATTAATTCTATGGGATCTGGTATGACTTCTGACACCGCCGGAACTTCAGGCTTTAATTACGGAATTCACCATCAACAATAATTCCTCCGCAGGAGCTCTTACTCTGCTCCAATGGAACTGCCGAGGGGTAAGGAATAAACTGCCTCAATTACAATCTGTTAGTGCGAATTATGACATCATTTTCTCCAAGAATCGCTTCTTCATTCGACCTCCACCTTTACACTTAAAGGTTTTAACATTATTAGAAACGACATCACGGCGCCTGGTCATAGTGGTACCCGCATACTTATTAGACAAAGCATTGTTTACAATATTTTGAATTTATCAGGAGACGCGGTAGCGTCTCCGGCCATGTTCAAAAAAACTATGAACGCTACAAGTCTCT
>NW_017276669.1:0-288 GCF_001594065.2 Cyphomyrmex costatus | reverse complement strand
GTAATAGACAAGGACAGTGCGCTTACAAAGGGGAGATACAGAAGAGGATTTAACGAGTTCGCGGTATCGTAACGCTGCCAGTCATTGTCTTCGACTAACATGTCTCGAGAGCGTGAAAAAATCGCGAGGGAGATCGAGAGGACGAGCGAGTCGATCCGCAAGAAACATCGCGCTCTGAAGACCGGTAGAATCGACGAGGACCGTGCGCTGGACAGACGTTTCGGACCTATCGTTGAACCGTTGCGACAGATCGCAGACAGTAGTCCCATCGTGCGCGCGATAAAGACA
>NW_017276668.1:472-978 GCF_001594065.2 Cyphomyrmex costatus | reverse complement strand
CCGGGTACCGACTACCAGCAACGGCACTGATTGTGAGATCCAGTACAATCAAAGAGCATCTCTCCAAAGATTCTACCGACAGTAAGCCTGCAATTTTTTATTACATACTAAATCGAGTAGAAAAATTACTATCGAACTCGATTTTCATTTTTGACGAAAAGAGACCTAATTATCGTGGCTCTCAAACCGCCAACAGACCGACCATACGAATAGCAATGGTTCAGCCAATAATTAGCAGACCCACCGAGCAACTGACCGAGCCGCCACTCACCTCTCATCATCCTTCCAACTTACCGAATTTTCCTACTCCCCTGTTTCAAGTCCCCTGTCTCCTCCTGATTCCACAATCGCCACTCTCCTGCCAATACGTCCTTCCCCTCTAAAACCTCGCCCACCAACTCTCCATATTCTTTAACCGACCCACCACACACACACACGTATATGTACACCATATATTAATTTAGAAATTGTAATAAATTAATTATGCTAATTATACCATTAATCTA
>NW_017276668.1:0-308 GCF_001594065.2 Cyphomyrmex costatus | reverse complement strand
CCTAAATTTAAAGGACCAACGGGCGTACGGTTCGGGATAAGAGTCATAGTGTGCCGTATACAAGTATTATAGTATGGCACACTGACCTAATTCCGTACCCTTTTTAGTGCGTCCGACTGTCTCTCGTAACCCTCCGCAGGGCGAGACGATCGGGAGACACATCTGGTGTCAGTTACGTTCTTTCGAGGCCTCCTCCTTAACCCAGAACTTCCCAAGTAATAAAAATCCTGAGGCTTGGACGTAACACCTACATAGAAGTAAAACAGATTACAATCTGCATATTACAGTTTTCTAGAAAATAACTGCAA
>NW_017276667.1:342-810 GCF_001594065.2 Cyphomyrmex costatus | reverse complement strand
AGCGATCACATGGCACTGATCACGTGACGCATGCCGGGCGTTTTCAAAATGCGAGACGATACCAAGTTTCAACGCGTTTGCAGGACGACAGGTTCGCACAAGGATCAAATTACTACGCGTTATCTTCTAAGAAGAGCGCCGATGGCTGCTGAACGTTATCAAATTATTACGCGTTATCTTGCGCTTCTAAGAAGAGCGCCAATGGCTGCTGAACGTATCAAATTACTACGCGTTATCTTCTAAGAAGAGCGCCGATGGCTGCTGAACGTTATCAAATTACTACGCGTTATCTTTCGCTTCTAGGAAGACGCGTTATCTTGCGCGATAACGATATCTTTTCTAGGAAGACGCGTTCACGCTGACAAAGAAGCCGCAAACGGTATAAATAGCGAGTCGGAAGCGCGGTACGTCTCATTAAGTGCCGCGTGTGTCTAAGTGTACAAGTCGAATAGTGTGTGACAAAGTGAT
>NW_017276667.1:0-266 GCF_001594065.2 Cyphomyrmex costatus | reverse complement strand
CGATCGTGTGCGAAAAATTATCCCGGACGCGTAAATCCTGGGTGTTTTTCGCGTGAAACGATCCAGTGCTACACGGCGGAGCGCTAGCCCTGTGTGCCGAGTGCATGGTCAACATCGCCGATGCCGAAGTCGGTTCGATGATCAGAAAGCACGACACCGATTTCATCGAGGTACTCAGCGGTGAAACGTGCTCTAATTGCCGTGAATCTGATGTGTCTGGTGTTCCCGTGCTGCCCGATCTGCACAGCGTAAAGGGGAGTGATGAA
>NW_017276666.1:0-1144 GCF_001594065.2 Cyphomyrmex costatus | reverse complement strand
TTTTTTTTTGTCACATTCGAGCGCTCTAGTTATGATGTATGTTATCCTTAAGTGAGTCTATAATATTTTCACTCTTCTTTTTTTTTTTTTCTCCGATTTCTCTTTTATTGGCTAGACATATCCGTCTAGACATGTACGTTCTTGTTCGGACAGAATTTACCCCTATCTGATTTACGATATTGTCCGAGATAGACGGTTCTCAGTTTAAAAGCTATGTTTTTTGTTTATTCGTCATAAAATCATAGATTCCACTGGACGTAACACTTAATGTGTGCGTCGACCAATGATAGTTAATCCTCTTCAACTTCGACTATGATTTGTTGAAATAAAAATATTCTCGAATTTTCATGAAATGCAACACCCACCCTTAGTAGCATATAAAAGCGGAGAGATCGGTATACACACTGTCAGTAGTCGAGTTGAAGGATTTTGAGAGTTTTATCGCGTTATACCAAGTCTTTCCGAGTATTTAATAATAGTGTTCAGTTCGAGTACTCAGTGACATTTTTTTAGAGTTAATTTTTTTATTTTTACCGTTAATTAAATATCGTTATTTGTCGTGTTTAAAATTTTTCACTCAAGAAGATGGAACCTGAAAATGCTCCATCAGAAGAAGAAGAATTTGGAAGCGATATTGAAGAAGAAGAATTAATACTTAGTGATCGAGAAGAAGAGGAAGAAGAAGAAGAATCAGAACCAGAGTCAGATTGGGGTATATCTGATTCATGTTATGAAAGCGATGATGATATTGATACCGATATTTCAAGTCGTTTAGTAACACGAGCTGAAGTGAACACATTGGATGGTACACATAGAGTGTGCGCAATCTATTTTTATTACACACCAACCAACAACAACACTGAAAAAATTTGTGGAGATTGTATTGTGAGAGTTTTTGATTTATTTTCACAACTGCACGCCATTCGCGAACATACCACTGCTAGATACTGGGATATCAGAGGTATGTCTTGCACGGAATGCAGAGGTGATCTTCACAAAATTTGCCCGTGCAATCAGTGTCCCATTTGCACATCGTAAAAAAGTAAACACGTGATTGTGCAAAAAAAAAAAACTATTTTATTGAAAAAAACATGGATCAAACGGAGCGCGAGTTGGTGGAGCAAGCCGCTCAGTTGAATACGCG
>NW_017276665.1:0-4008 GCF_001594065.2 Cyphomyrmex costatus | reverse complement strand
GTAGAATGTTTAGCTGAGAGTGCAAGAAATTCGCACTTTCAGAAACATCGTGCAGTGTCGGTGCGCACTCGTACAATTTCGGTACGCATTCAGTTCATTCCAGTGAAAAACGCTATAACTTACAAATTTATTGCTAAGTTGCACTAATACAAAAGAACTATTATAAAGTTACTAATTATTGTTACAGTTGATAAAATTCGCAATTATAATTAGGGTTTAAGGATACAATTATCACTAGGGTTAAACGAAGAATTGTTGGAGTTAATGGTGAGTATCCGATCGACTGCCGGACTAAGGATTTCGAAAAAATGACCTGAGGGTTCGACTTAACTAAAACGACTGACTGAGTGAGGAGCTGAAGGCTTTCTGACAGTGTGCATGCGGAGGCGCCTTAGGGCTGGCCTCAGGTTCCCTACTCCAATCGTCGGCGCTGGTGGTGGGAGAGGCGTCAGGCGTTTGGTGCCCTTGTGTGGCTGAGGGCCGAAAATATTAATAGTTCATGTCGAAAAATTATTTATGGACAAAAATGGAATTGTCGCGGATGTGACATATGCTTTCTCTTTTGCGATCGTGATTGGTCGTGCTATTCCATTCCGCTGTAAATTTACGCTCATGGGATGTCAGCCTGACTCAAACTTCCCACTCACAAATAGAAATTCGTCGAAAACACTGACTCGAATTGAGTCAAAGTCAGGAGTTTGTAATGGCTGCGTTCAACAGAAAAAGTAGCTTTGCAACTGTTGTAAAATTCTTAAATTGATTGGTTTATACTTTTAGAGTCAGTAAGGAAGTAAGGGCAAGATCAATCATGAAAGAATTTTACAACAGTTGCAAAGCTGCTTTTTCTGCTGAACGCAGCCATGGATGCATTCAGAATTACGATCGCTCATTGAGAGTGCTCTTGTAACTGTTCCTGCTTGGTTTATATTTTTAGATCTAATAAAATATGCCAATCAGATGTAAAAGCTTACTGAGCGGTTAGTACTCAATGCTAACATATTTGTACTTCTGGATGCACCTAATGTGATTACAATTTTATTATTTTGTCGCCTCCCTTCCTCTCCCTCCCTGATAAAAAAAGAATAGAGAACAATAGAAAAATCCTATCATTTTGAATATGAATCTGGTTCGTAAATACACTAATTCGAATCAAATCTTATAAAAATTTTGCACAAATCTTATAGAATTTAATAAAATACGATAGAATTCATAGCCGATCAATCGTGATGCTCGCGAAATTGACGCGATAAAAAATAATATAAATTTATATAAAATATACAAATTGATAGAAATGCTATTGTTCTTTCCTTCTCTATCAACTTTTTTAGCAGGGAATTATATATATTATATGTATATATACGTATATATATAAAAGTTATTTTACAAAAGAAAAGAATGTATATACAGGGTGATCCAGACCAAACGGAGGAGCCGGCACGTTCATATTCCTCATGAAAAACTTAGTCGAAAATGTTAATGGCAAAATGGTGAGGGGTCAATAGTTTTTAAATGGTGAGCCTTTGAAATTGTCCAATCACAGGACGTGAATTCCGCGCCGTCAGGTGCGGCGCAACCAAGCGCTAGCCGCACGAGCGCTTTAATGGATATCGCGCGATGTCGAATGAATATTGCAAAAGTTTTGAAATCTTTATTAACATCTACCGCTGTATGTTTAAATTAATTGACTAGAAGTAATGTCGTAATTGCAAATTCGATTATCAGCATATATCATTTATATCAGTAAAAAAGTATGTATTTTTCAAACATTTCAAATAATAAACAAATTAATGAATAAAATTAATATTAATTAAATTATTTAAATAAGTAATTTTTATTACAGTGAAGGAATCGAAGTAAGCAAGTAATAAGCTGTTGTTACAAAAAACTATATTTTTAATAATTATACATATTTGTAATAATGTTTTAACATAAATTATATTTTTAATAACATTTTTACAGGAAGTGTTCGAAATGGCCACCACCCATTTGAATACAAAGTTGGGCACGTCTAACAAAACTCTCTCTCGATTGTTGAATCATTTCAGGCGTGACAATTGCAAACGCTTCATGAATACGATCATTCAGTTCTTGCAGAGTATTTATGGGTATGGAATACACATATTCCTTTATTGTTCCCCATAGGAAGAAATCGAGCGGCGTTAGATCTGGCGATCTAGCTGGCCACGCTCGAGGACCTCCGCGACCAATCCACATATTAGGATATTTCCTATTCAAAATTTCTCGTGTGCATCTTGCATTGTGCGGAGGTGCTCCGTCCTGCTGGAACCACATAACTTGTCGCTCCTCCAATGATACATCCTCTAATAATTCTGGTAATTCTTCTGAGAGAAAATGACTATAAATTGCGCCGTCAACTCTCGCAGGAAGCGAGAATGGTCCGATCTGCATACATACATACGTATTATATTGTTACTCCAATCTTTTTAACATACTAGTTACTAATTTTTCTGCTACTATCTTAAATTATCTAACGTTAGAGATGAACGTTACGAGATGTGGAAAGTTAAATGCGACATAAGTATAAAATAGCAACTTTTAGAAATGGCTAACTTAATTTTTTAGACAAACATAACATTATCTACATACATATGTATAAATAATTTCGCTCGGATGTTAAAGTAACAACAATAAATGATTTAAATTTATAAAATTAACAACCCTAAATGTCAATACATTCAATATTTAAGCTTTGAAATAAAATGATAATTTAATACATATGTATACCTCTGAACTGCATTTTAGTTTACAAATAAACTGTATCGACTTTTATGAAATTAAAATTGTAATTGATGATTTGGGAGTAAGATCAATTTTAATTCGAACTCAATTTTAAAATAAAAGAACGATGTATTCAAATATCTTCGAAAATAAAAAATTGTATAAAAATTCTACTCATTAAGAGCAAGTATGTAAATGTGCATTGCTACATTATTTTAAAGGCGTTAGAATGTTCGAAATATGTATGTATTTTATTGCGTATCCAATGCTTTAATTTCTAATATTTATAACAAAGTAATGAAGTAAAAGATTCTACTTAGATTCTACTTCATCTTTTACTTTGCTATAAATATTAGAAATTAAAGCATTGGATACGCAATAAAATACATACATATTTCGAACATTCTATAACGCCTTTAAAATAGTGTAGCCATGTAAATACTTAGTAGATTCCTTATCAAATTTAATACTTGCCACAGAATTCTTGTAAATGCCAGCCCATAAGTTAATGCTGAATTTATATTGATAACTTCTAACGTTGTACATGTGAGGATTTTCATCTGCGTATAAATGAAAGTTATGCGTATTAAAAACTCCTTCTCTTGTAAACGTAGATTCGTCGGTAAACAAGATGTTTTCCACAAAATGGGGATCTTCTCTGTGTCGATCCAAGATCCACATACAGAAATTCATTCTATTACCATAGTCTACAGACATTAAATTTTGCACACGTGAAAAGTGATACGCATGCATCTTATTTTGCTTTAATATTCGCTGAGTTGTCCCGAATGACAAATTAAGCATTCTGGCGACATTTCGAATGCTCCTCGTTGGATCTTCTTCGACTGCTTCAAGTATAGCTTCTTCATTTACCCTATTTCTAACACGACGCTCGTATCCATCTTCCCTCCGTGATCGGATTAGTGATCCAGTATTTTTTGCCCGATTAATTAATCGCAAAATTACATTTGAATTAGAATGTCTCGAATTCGGAAACCGTTCAGCGTATAATCTTGCAGCAGCTTCTGCGTTTCGTCCACACTCGCCGTATAACATTATCATCTCACAATACTCTTGAGCTGAATATTCCATGATAATTTTATCGACAATAAACTTGCCACTTCTCAGTCAGAACATCTCGGAGAGTTAATGCTCATTTGTTCCCACACATTTTTTGCAGCTATATTCATAGGAATATATTCCTATGAATATAGCTACAAATAGGAATCACTTTTCACGTGTGCAAAATTTAAAAGTAATTCTTAAAAT
>NW_017276664.1:7620-8317 GCF_001594065.2 Cyphomyrmex costatus | reverse complement strand
GGGATTTTAGACAACTTCTTCCTATTAAAATTCATGGTACTCGATCTGAAATAATAAATCTTTTAATTAAATGTAGTTCTATTTGAAAGCATTTTATAAATTTTGGTTTAACAAAAAATATGCGAATTTTTCCAAAAGAAATTGAATTTGCAAAATTTTTATTGGATTTAGGAGATGGTAAATTAAAAGATTCTAATGATAATATACAACTTCCAGAATGTTGTATTGCACCCATTAATACGGATATTGTAAAAGATATGTACGGTGATCTAATACAGAATAAAGAATTTGATAAAATAACTAAATGTGCAATACTTTCTGCAAGAAATGCTGATGTAGATGAAATTAATAAACGAGTTGTCGAATTATTAGATATATTTGAAGAACGAATATATACAAGTATATTACCTGAATATTTAATTTACCTGAATATTTAAATTACCTGAATATTTAAATACTTTGTCTCCATCATCTCTTCCTTCTTACGAATTACGTTTAAGACCAAATTGTATCATTATGTTAATTAGAAATCTTAGTATCAACGAAGGTCTTTGTAATGGTACTAGATTAATAATTATAGAACTTGCTGATCATTTATTGAAATGTAAAATTTTAACCGGTGATAAAGTAGGAGACATTGTTTTTTTAAATCGCATAACATTATATTGTGAAAATGTATATCCTTTCACTTTTAAAA
>NW_017276664.1:0-5199 GCF_001594065.2 Cyphomyrmex costatus | reverse complement strand
TATTACCTGAATATTTAAATACTTTGTCTCCATCATCTCTTCCTTCTTACGAATTACGTTTAAGACCAAATTGTATCATTATGTTAATTAGAAATCTTAGTATCAACGAAGGTCTTTGTAATGGTACTAGATTAATAATTATAGAACTTGCTGATCATTTATTGAAATGTAAAATTTTAACCGGTGATAAAGTAGGAGACATTGTTTTTTTAAATCGCATAACATTATATTGTGAAAATGTATATCCTTTCACTTTTAAAAGAAGACAATTTCCTATTAAATTAGCTTTTGCTATGACTAGAGAACCTCTAGTAGAGAGAATCGCCAACTTGGTCACGTGACCAATTACGTGATTGGCTGGAGGAAATTAGCAGATTTGGGCATCTCGACACCAATGCATTACGTCAGAACACATGGCGGCCCCATCATCCGCGATGAAATACATATTTCAGATGGGGCCGCCATGTGTTCTGACGTAATGCATTGGTGTCGAGATGCCCAAATCTGCTCATTTCCTCCAGCCAATCACGTAATTGGTCACGTGACCAAGTTGGCGATTCTCTCTACTAGAGGTTCTCTAGCTATGACAATTAATAAATCACAAGGTCAAACATTTGACAAAGTGGGAATAGATCTTCGAAAAGATGTTTTCAATCATGGACAACTTTATGTTGCTTTTTCACGAGTTAGATCTTGGAAAGCATTAAAAGTTTATCTTGGTAATCAACGAAATAATAAACAAATTAAGAATTATGTATATACAGAGATATATACATAAATTATTTTTTTTAATAAATTACTGTTTAAAGTTAAAATTATCAAATAATTTTTTAATTTTTTTTTATTTTTTTAATAAATTACTGTTTAACGTTAAAATTATCAAATAATTTTTTTATTAATGTTATTCATTTTAAACATTTATTATCTAATCGACTATTGAACAAAATTTATTATATTGTATAATAAATTTTTTTCAAGTGGAGTATGCCTATTGGGGAAACCACTATAAAAAAAACGCATCATGCTATCTATCGCAAGGTGATGTGGAAATGATAGCATTATGTCATTTCCTTCTTATAAAAAATACAAAATAAAATTATTTTTTTGTACTGTGACATTAATTCACAGCAATTCTTATTTAAAAAAACGCTTGTTATTTAAATTTAAATGCTTATAAATAAAAAAGTAATTTAAAAAATGAAAGTTATATTAAAAAATATATATCAAGACTCGATTAGGCTTTACACTTTACACTTTCCTCGATTTTTAAATCATACGAGTCAATTATTATTATCTTTCATTATATTTATATCGCGCGGCCTGAAAAATGCGCTTTAATTACTTAATTTAAAATATTAAGAACAATGTGAAGAATATCACTTCGTCGACTAGCCAACAGAGGTCTATAGTTACTCATGCCATTTCTCGCAAGAGCTTGATTACATGTGTAATTGTTTATATAGAACTTCTTTCTAACATCTTTCCAGGCGTCTAAGGTAGGCTCCCACTACATTACCTTACTGATGAGTCCAGTAGTGGAAGCCGGGACGAAACGCCAACTCGTGATATTCTTCACAATCTCAGCTTCTCTGAGTTTAAATTATTAATTTATTATTAAATTTTAATATATGTCTTCCAACATATTATTAAGATCTAATAAGATGCTATAGGCATCAAAAAGTGGTTAAATTGATTCTCAATTTAACTAAAGTGATATTACTGCGGTAGTGAATATGTATGCGTCAATGCTGAAAATCCAGCGTCGCGGGGGGACTACATACGCAGTATATAAATTTCACACAATATAATAAACATTAACATCTTGTTTTCAAGACTCGATTAGGCTTTACACTTTACACTTTCCTCGATTTTTAAAAAATATATGTTTAGAAAATTGCATAAAACATATTTCTAATATTTAACATTTTTCTAATATTTATTTTTAATATAAAATAATTAAAAAATAATATAATAATATAATATTGTTTATATATAAAATTAAAATTAAAATGAAAATCAAATTATATGGCGCGCGCGTAGCGCGCGCTTGTATAGTTCTAGTAGTAATAAAATTATTGCAATATTATTCCAATATATCGCAACGTAATGTTTCAACGGTATATTTAAATAATATTGCACTGAAAGTTGCAATATTACTGTAATGTTGTAATCTCACGGCAATATCATTGCAATCTTACATACTGTGTGGGTATAAAGTTTATTGAATTTAAAAATTGTTTATATTTTAAAATTATTAGTGATTTTCTTGAAGAAAAGGCCTTATAAGAAGGAAGGATCCATCCATCCTCCTATATGAAAAAAGTCATGTAAACGCGAGAAGTTTGCGTTTTCGATCGAAATGTATCGATGTACTATTGTATGAAATGTATCAATGGTTACTATTTTAATTATTTTTTTATTTGACCGTGTAGGATCACATTAAAGGATGATAAAAAGAGAATTATAAGAGACAATTTTATTTTAAAAGGTCTGTGATGCGTACATTTTTTATTAAAATGACAGTTGGAAAGAGCGTTATTATCTTTAGCTCTAAATATTGCAATTTTTAAAAGCATAAGTAAAGTTAAAAAAGTCTCAATAATTTTTTAAGGAACATTCTCATTTTGTGGTGTCATATTTAAGGCATCAAGTACGGACTGTAGAATTTACAATACCACATTGTTGTTTTATATATAACATGTTGTTCTTTTCAAGTGGAAGTGGAGAAAAATAAACAACGGTTTGTAGTTGTGTCAAATAAATGTGTCACATGCATATAAAGTTTGATGCATTGATTATTTGTCAAACTTAAAACATAGTCTTAAACCGAAGCTGGAAATATCACAATTTTTAATAATGAAAATTAGTTAAAATCTTGGAACCCCATTGTGTGTAACGAAGATATTTTCATGATATTTTATTGATTCGAATACGTGGATATATTTGTATACATGGAAATGCACTTTGGCTTGAACATTTTAGTATTCTTTGTATCAATTGCACACAATGTGGACACAACGTAGTTGCGACACTTTTTCTTGATGAGTTTCAGAATTCAGCCTTACTCGTAGAGTAAATAATTGATCGTAAATGGGTTCAAAAGTAAGAACCAATCACTCGATGAGAAGGCTGCATTTCGAAATTCATCTAAGAAAAGTGTTGCAACCTATGATTACACAATATCGTAATATGAATTGTTGAACGATTTAGAATGAATCTTTTTTTTCGTAAAAACATTAGCAGAACAAGGTACATTTTTTAATATTTAAGAGCCGGCACTTAATTAGTCTAATTTTATGGAATAGGATGTGATATCCATTCATCGTTTCGAGAAAAGATATTTTTTCGCCATTGAGTAACTCTACATCTTTTGTTGAAGAAACTGAAAGATATGGTGGTTTGTATCTGTAGGTACTCGCATTCTTCCTTTTGCTTTGACTTGTGAGCCATAAGTGAAGTTATCCTGAAATTCTCCATCAATTGTTATCAAAACAGACAGTTTGTAACATCCATTGGTAATTGCTCCAATGTAAAATTTGTTAGATGATTTTTCAAAAATAATTTTTACGTACCGAATCATTTCTGATAATTAAATTACAATAATTTAATGAGGTAATTAAAGTTCAAATCATTGTAAATTTTGTTTATTAAAAATGAACATTTGATTTGGACAGTAATCAGAAGAGGACTTTGTAGAATCTTACTGGAAAATAGTTTTTAGAAAAATTAGATGAAAATCTGTTACATGATAATTCTTTGATGTGTAAATCAGTGTCAATGGGTGTAAAGTTTGATAAATTATAGTTTTTGAGTTCGAAATTATACGTCTGAAAACCGACATTTCATTTGTATCAATCTAAAATAAAGATTCACATTTCATTTTACATGACCAACAGTCTCATTATATTATTAAATTTAAAGTGTACAAAGCACCAACTTTAAATGATTGTAATTTAAAAACTAATTTTAAATATTGACTCCATTGACACTTTTGCTGTATACATCAAGAATTATCATATAGTAAATTAAAAAAATAATAGTCGAGTTATTTTTCATAAGAATTCTGTGGGATTTTTTGGACTTAAGTTTTAATTGACATGTGTTAATTCTTAAGAGTAACATCATCTTACTTATTATTGAACCATCATTTTCTCTAGCATGCTCCATGTCAACGAAAGAAATATTTTCAATTTTTTGTGGCTTTTATAAATGCTAATATGCATGATAGTTGTACAATTTCGTATTATTAATTCGTACGGGAAAGAGGCATTATGTAAATATTCTTTTTTCAAAGGGATTTTAGATTCTACTTTTTGCAAAGTGTAAACCTAGAATTTAATAATTCATTTTAATATAAAAAATTGAGTCAGGGAAAATCATAGAATTTTGTCTGGAAATCAGAGAAAAGTCAAAGAATCTTAGGATGAAAAACTTTGTGTGTACATGTATATGTATATGTAAACAAATATATACATGCACATATATGTATATATTTACATGATCTATTTTTGTAATTAGAGCTGCTTAATTGAAGGCTAAATCGTTCCAAGCCATAATTTGAATAGTAACTTTACCATTGCTCATAATAAAGCTAAAACGATGCGATTTTTTATCATTCTTGTTTGTTGATTTTATTTGAAAAATGGAAGTAATGTAACCTATTATTTCACTAAAATGTAAAAAAATATATTTGATTGAAATAAAAGACAAGTTTGATAAAACTTTACGTTAATGGACTCCTTTTCGATCTTGATATATGAAAAGCAGAATTCCAAAATGCATTTTGTTCAAAATTTCATTCTTTAGTTAGAGATGATGTAGTGTTCAATGTTGAAAGACTCGTATTATAAGCTACTTTGAGATATTTAAAGAGTATTTTATCATTATCTCAATTTATATTCTGATGAAAAAACATAGACATTTCGAAGTGTATTGCGTTTTTTAATTAGAGGCAAACAAAAATGCATTTATTTATCATTTTTTGTAATTTTTTTAGCAATTTGGTTTAATATTATATTTCATATCTTACTGCTAGACATATTGTTATTTTCTGTAAAGAGAGTAGTTTTCTTATATGCTCCGTTTCTTTCTTTTCTACTTTCTAAGTATTACAAATTTTGGACAAAACGCAATTTAAAAGTTTGCTCCTCATGTGTTGTTATTAACGTGATGTATATTGTATATACATATATATATATA
>NW_017276663.1:0-789 GCF_001594065.2 Cyphomyrmex costatus | reverse complement strand
TCTAATAGTTTTAAGTGATATTCTTACGTAATTTTGTTGAACATTCGACATTTTCGTCTTCTTCACTCACATACACAGGCATATATTAATACAGAAGTTCCCAAGAAATTCTGTACAATCTGTCTAAACAATATTTCATTCGCGATCCTATTTTATCTAAGACTCGGCTCCAAATTACACTGCGCTA
The DNA here is from genome assembly GCF_001594065.2 of Cyphomyrmex costatus. Lineage (NCBI taxonomy): Eukaryota > Metazoa > Arthropoda > Insecta > Hymenoptera > Formicidae > Cyphomyrmex > Cyphomyrmex costatus. The sequence goes on along the minus strand of NW_017276663.1, from coordinate 602 downwards.
TTTAGCAGGAGATAGTATGAAATCCCTGTCAGATGCTTCAGAGTTGGATACAATACACACGCACATACGCAGGGATCAGCGGAATCCGCAAAAGAAATAAATTTGCGCAATAGAAAACGGCGGAATCGGCGGAATGAAGCCACGACCAATCACGAGCGTTCCGCCAATTCCGCATTGCGCAGTTCCGCATCCATGGGATCGCACCATAATTGGTCTCACTGTTCCGTTCCGGTGTAATTTCCGTATCATGGGACAGCACCCTGATTGGCTGGGATATGGATCACACATCTGCGTTTTATGAACATGTACCATAACCTAGGCTGCGTTCGGAAACATCACCCGAGTGCCCCAGTATATCCAAGTCTTAGAACATATAGTACTGGAAGGAGCATAGTCTCTCGAAAGTGAAGGCGAGTAGATTGACAGAGAGGAATAGATTAAGATCGTAGTTGGTAATGCGCATGACTGTAGGGAGGGAATGCGCGCGCAAGCGAATTATACACAGCTGTCAGCTGCAGTGTATGTACATTTGACATATATGTAAGGGTCTGCGCACAATAGGAGAAATATTAGGAACAGATATTAAATGTAAGAATTTTAAC
>NW_017276662.1:0-253 GCF_001594065.2 Cyphomyrmex costatus | reverse complement strand
TTATAATATAATTTAAACAATAAAACTAAATTAAGAATATTTAAAAATTGATAAATTCAGCCAGTTATTATGAGATCCGATAATCTCGAGTACACGGAACTCATCGACTTGCGTAAAGATACACGTGCGGTCTCGCGCTTCGCGTTTACTTGGCGCGAGACACTACCGTGTCTCTTGATTCTATCATAAGAAGAACTGTCACTAAACCCAATGAATTGTATCTCAATATGGAATGCACACGCATGATTATAAT
>NW_017276661.1:0-476 GCF_001594065.2 Cyphomyrmex costatus | reverse complement strand
TCCTCCTCACCGCTCCGCGTGCAGTCGAAATGTCCCATGACAGTCGAATGGTACTGTTCTGCGTTCGGTGCGGTGAGGTGAGGAGAACGGCGAAAGCTAGACGAAGGCGATTCGAAAATCAGCTGAAAGTTGCATTTGCCCAACCCTCCCCACCTCATCTCACCGCGTGCAGTCCAAATGCTCCACGATGATCGAATGTCATTGTTCTACGCGCGGAGCGGTGAGGTGAGGGGCATAGCGAAAGCGAGGTGGAGGCGTATTAATTAACGTGTCGACTTCGGACAATATATTTTTATTTATTGTGATATCGTAGGTATATCTTCGGTGCATATTATTACATTATCATATTAATTATACGATTCGTGCTGTTCAAATCACATTTCAAAGCGATAAAATACTAATTGGTTAGATTCAACTGTTTTAAATAGTTTAAAGTCAAATTACTATAGCCTACAAAAAACTATTTAAAAAATGAA
>NW_017276660.1:136160-147169 GCF_001594065.2 Cyphomyrmex costatus | reverse complement strand
TATTATACATACAAAAGTTTTATTTACACTGGTAATGTCCCCATGGCAGCGTATTGGTGGAACATGACACAATATATCATTTATCATCATGTGGACTTAGAGCGATTTTCGTTTCGGATATCGTGTATACTTCGTGCAACTTTGATCTAATGCATGACTGCTTGCGCGTCATCTCGATTGTGTCATTGAGACATCGCGTGTAATCCTCGAATGTTATAGATCGCGCTACAACGTTGCTCTTGATACCTTTCGCTTTCTTCGTATCCTTCTTTCCTTGTACACGTAAAGCATACATTTTCGCTCTAAGTCCAACGAATTCGCTCATGATCGCGCCGTTGTTCTCATCTTTCATAAGACCCGGTACTTTCTTATTTACTAGCGGAATACCGTATGCGTTGTCGACCGCGTAATCGCTAGTGTCAAATCTATTTATGTCGCGTTTTATAATTTCATATACATCGTCACATTCTACATGATAAATTAAACTGTCTGTATCGGTATACATAATTTTACAATTTTCGCGAAACAGCGGTGCCATATATTCGTGGTGAAATTCATACAAACATGTCTTGGATATATCGAGGATGCACATACCCACGTATATCGGTTTGTCGAACTTCACCTCGAGTTTACGCAATTCTATCGCGACCAGATTTTCTGAAAAAATGCTACTACTGTGAAAATTCGGTTTTGCGATCATTGCTTCTGCACCGTATCTCCCCACCCATTTTGTTAATAATTTTACGTCGACGCGATCGCGCACATTCTCCATGGTTTTACCAAAAACCGCGTTATTCATAAGTTTGTATAAATTTTTCTCGAAATCATTCTTAGCCAAAGTTCTAAATTTTGTGTTTAGTTCTATGTAATCGCGAAGCCATGGAGATTGTGTGAATCGTAGTATGCGATGGATCTTTGTGATACGGAGACCGTGACGAGTACATTGATGCAGGTTGCGATAATGTATGACATACCGCTGCTTATCGCACAATGTTGCGAGGAGCTTGTCTTCACGCTTACCGGGTGGTTTCTCGCGCGTCGGGCAAAACGGTAGGTCCGCGTGAACGTCATGAAGATGTTGCGGATACTCCAAGTCCACCTCGAGAATATAGCCTGTCGGTGAATCGAGCGCGACGGTCGTAACATCAAAATTTTCTACATCGTCGACCCATTGAAAATCGGCGTATGGCAATGGTTGACACATTGCCCAACCGTACAAGTTGTTGACGTCATAATACATCAAGTACGTCGACGGTTTCGACGGATCATATGATTGCATATACTTGTTGTTGGCCTGCGCATATCTGTTTGAACACTGGCTCAGACCGCCACGTATACCGCGTTCGATGAAAAGAACCATGTCGACGTCAGTTAGAAGTTCAAATTTTACACCTGTATGCTTCAACATGGCATCCCACGTGAAGCCCGGTAAGGTGTAATAATACGCGGGATCGAGCCCGTAACTCGCAACGCAACTATCTCGAAAATTCTCAAAAATGTCAGCCAACAACAAAACGTCCGTTTTTAAATATAAGTCACTGTATTTGTCGAGGGTTCGAATGGAGAACCGCTGCCATACGTTCAAGGCGTGCGCGTAATCACTCTCAGATACCGTACTATCCGTCAATGAACTGTAAAACGATTCGCGAGGTGGTAAGCATGCATCATCCAGTTTTTCAACACTGTCAATGTACTCGTACGGAAATATACCTTTTCGCGTCAATAAGTCGAAATTTTCTGCAGATAAATTACAAAATTCACGTTGCACTACCCGTAGCTTATCCTTGCTGAGAAAAGACGCTAATTTTTCTAAACTTGAGGCGAGAAATTTATATGAATCTATAAAACGTAATTGTATGCAATTTTTTTTATCATCTATGGTGCTGTCGACGTGTTTGCTAAATGAGATGTACTTTTCCTTTGTTATCGGTAAAAGATTAACGCGTCCTTCGTACGCTGTAGCTATTTCTTTGATAATAAAATGAGCGTCGTATCCTGATAAATTATGGAAGACTACGGGTATGCAATGTGAATCTTTATAATTTAAATTGCAATTTGAATGCGCGGGGCCTCTGTATCGCCCGGTCAAATGGCAATGATCGCGTGCTTGCTTACCGTCTTTCGCGAACGGTTTTTCGCACACGTGGCAGTGCGTAGCGCTATTAAATTTCTGCCAGTCGTCTCGCGTAAAATCTGTCATAGGAACATTTGTAGAATTTATAGTCTTTACACTATGCGCTATTTTTTTTAATTCGTCCGCATACCACGCTATACAATTATTATCACGTCGAAAACGATAACCCGACAGTAAGCTGTCGTACGAGCAGTGTACGTAATACGCTATACTAAAAACCTTATGTCGTTGATAAGTGTACGTGGATGATGTCGGATCCTTGTCCATGTTTTCCAGCACGCACTCCAGGTCTGCGTAGACGACGAACGGGACGCGCTCCTTCCTGCAGTTGTTCTTGAACTTGAGCCACTTGTCGTCCTCGCTCGGCAGCCTTATGGCATAATCGTTAAGTTTTCCACAGTCTACTGTGTGGATCTCCAACTTTTTATTGCAGCTGAAGTAGTGTAAGCATCTGGAAAAAAGAATAAAAATAAATTATTATTATTATTATTGTTATTGTTATTATTGTTATTATTATTATACATACCTATCGCAGAAGTAATTCTTTTTCTTGGATTTGCTGAGTTGCGATCCGGGCTTAGTTGCGATCCTACGAGGCGGGAGAGATCCTTAATCAGGACGAAATGCCCCACGTTTTTGTCCCTTCGTGTTTTCATCCTGAGGATCCTCCACGTATAACAGATTGACGTGCTTGCTCCTCTTTCGGTCGGAGAGCCGAAGAGGAAGAATTTCGTTCTCGATGCAATAAACATTGACTGAGATGTCATTGAGATTTTCAAATCTCTTTATCTGGTTTAATGTCATCGGAAACTCGATATTCGTGAGATTGAGTACCGATGAGTAGTGCGGATACGAAGACGTTCGCTCCGTATGCTTTTTAGCCGGGTGCAGAGCGGCTACCACCGACCACGCGAAGCACGCATCGTCCAGGGATTGCACATTAACAATCGCTCTCTTGTCCGTAATTTTTTTCGATAACTCAATGTCACAACCGGCGTGCAGAGGATTGTACTTGTTCACACTAATAGTCAAATTGAGGATACGCGATAGCGTCCACCCACTATCATGTTCCTGGAATTCGTCCAGCGATGCCAGGATTGGCTCGACGACGCGCGACGCGTACCACTCTTGCAAATCTGACGAACGAAAAAGTTCATAGTTTCTCGTACTCACACTTTTATTGGCACGTTTAACACCTAATACGAACTCACCGTTAAACACTGTATTTATTTTTACAGAATTATGTCTCTGCATGACATCTCGCACACGTTCGAGCACAATTTCACTCGCGTCTTCGAGGAATTGGCGAGGCTCGATGTGATTAGAGTTTATCACCGCGCCTGTTAGAATACGGCTTTCGAACGCCGTTTCGATCTCGCGCCATCGAAGTCCCGCACTGTACCCGGCACCCACTTGCACAAAACGATCGCGCACCGAATCTTTTAAACCTTCAAGTCGAGCGATACGAGCGATTAACGATTGTCTATTACCGATCGATAATCGCGGGCGTTTTATCCGACTCTGTTCTTCCAAAGATTCGATGAACTCGTCGCATCGCTGTTCCCACGCGATGTACTCTTCTCTGGTACTAAGCAGGGTAGCTTGCTCTATCAAATCTCGCTCCGTTTGATCCATGTTTTTTCACTAAAATAGTTTTTTTTTTGCACAATCACGTGTTTACTTTTTTTTTTATGATGTGCAATTTTTATGATGTTTTTTTTTTACGATGGAACACTGATTGCACGGGTAAATTTTGTACAGATCATCTCTGCATTCCGTGCAAAACATACCTCTGATATCCCAGTGTCTAGCAGTGGTATGTTCGCGAACGGCGTACAGTCGTGAAAATAAATCATTAACTCTCACAATACATTGTCCACAAATTTTTTCAGTGTTGTTGTTGGTTGGTGTGTAATAAAAATAGATTGCGCACACTCTATTTGTGCCATCCAACGTGTTCACTTCAGCTCGTGTCACTAAACGTCTTGAAACATCGGTATCAATATCGTCATCGCTTTCATAACATGAATCAGATATCCCCCAATCTGACTCTGGTTCTGATTCTTCTTCTTCTTCCTCTTCTTCTCGATCACTAAGGATTAATTCTTCTTCTTCAATATCGCTTCCAAATTCTTCTTCTTCTGATGGAGCATTTTCAGGTTCCATCTTCTTGAGTGAAAAATTTTAAACACGACAAATAACGATATTTAATTAACGGTAAAAATAAAAAAATTAATTCTAAAAAATTGTCACTGAGCATTCGAACTGAACACTATTATTACACACTCGGAAAGACTTGGTATAACGCGATAAAACTCTCAAAATCTTTGAACTCGACTACTGACAGTGTGTATACCGATCTCTCCGCTTTTATATGCTACTAAGGGTAGGTGTTGCATTTCATGAAAATTCGAGAATATTTTTATTTTAACAAATCATAGTCGAAGTTGAGGAGGATTAACTATCATTGGTCGACGGATACATTAAGTGTTACGTCCAGTGGAATCTATGATTTTATGACGAATAAACAAAAAACATAGCTTTTAAACTGAGAACCGTCGATCTCGGACAATATCGTAAATCAGATAGGGGTAAATCCTGTTCAAACAAGAACGTACATGTCTAGACGGGTATGTCAGCTAATAAAAGTGAAAATATGAAAATTCACGTAAGAACAACATGAATCATAACTAGATCGCTCGGAAAGGATGATAAATCCCCCTCTCTCAGAAGAAAACTAAACTCGCCAATGGGTGACTGAAAATTCTGTAGAAAAAAATGGTATCCAATAAGCGTTAGACAACTAAAACCTTATGCAGGCGGATTCAACAGTCACATTTAGTTTTCCACTGCAGTCGTCGAAAAGAATCTACGAAGACACTTCGTTAATCGAGAGTTTAGTTTCCACCATTTTGTGCAAAGATGTCTAACCGTCATTGTTCATCGATTCCGCATTTACTTCGTAATCGTGAATTCGGTTACCGCAACGTGCTGACGCGTACCGATACTTGGTGTCAAAGACATTCACAATTGCAAGAGGGTTATATTGAGAATTTTTATGAGAATAATTAATTAACAAAAACAGGAACATGTATTAATACATGTTGGGAAAAAGGAAAATATTGTTTAAGTGATTACCTTCATTACGGGGATAAAAAGATATGGGTGGAACGGCCTTTATGGTGGTGTGACGTTATTGATATCTAAAATTAATAACGTTGAAGGGGAGACGGTTTAAAAGCAGTTCGCGCAACATCACTGCATCACTCGTTTTCAAGAATTCGTTTGGTTGCAATCTCCAGCGCTATGGATACGTATAATCAACAAGCATTGTAAGTTATCACTTATATCTATGATAAATATTCTATATCTGTGAAAATTTCTATGAAAATATTCTATATTTATTCTTTATTGCAGCACACGTAACATTATGGGGAGGACATTTGCACTAACATTCGCAGCGTACAAATTTCTCGAGATCGGGATCGTCCCGGGACCGATGTCTGTTACGTCCCGATTGGTTCGCGATGCTTATGCTGCGGAAGAGACGCATCGCGGGGAGAAGGGGGAACGCGAGCGCGGAGCGGGGCGCGCGGGGTGAAGCCTCGGCTTCTCAGCTGATTCTATATTTGTGTATTTTAGGCAGGCTGCTGTCAACAGTGCCGAAAGGCACAATATTATGTCTTTATCTTGAAAGGTAGTCTTTATAGCCAGGGGCTATTGACTATGTAATTCTGAGCAAAATTCGTAATGCAAGAGACCATCGTATCCTCTTTTTAGAAATTAAATTGAGAGATTTGAGGAAGCGTCAGAGTCTTGTACCATATTGAGATGGCATTCATGGTTCATCATATAGCTTCACTCATCCACATCTCTCTTTGGGGAGGATAGGAGGAGGTAATTAGAAGAAAAAATGAAATAATCAAAACCGAAACTAATTGAATTTTAATAAATGTATATATATATATATATATGTATATATGTATATGGTAGGAATAATAGTAGTAATAATAGAAAACAGAAAATATAACAATAATAATAATAAAAGTATAATAATATTGAATAGAAATCAGGTATCAGTTGTATACTTTAATGATTAATATTAATAGCCTTTAGTCCTTGCCCTTTTTCTTAAGACTTGTGATCAGTATGGGCCTGTAGTAATAATAGAAAATAGAAAATACAACAATAATAATAATAAAAGTATAATAATATAGAATAGAAATCAGGTTGTATACTTTAATGATTAATATTAATAGCCTTTAGTCCTTGCCCTTTTTCTTAAGACTTGTGATCAGTATGGGCCGAGTTGGTTTTCTAATAGGCGCCACGCATACGGGTGGAGGGGAGCAAGGACGCGGCCCTGGTCGCGGAATCGGTTTTGACGGGTTCCTTACGGGTTGATCCTTCGGGACTTGCTTTTCCGCGGCCGGTGTTTTGGCGACGTCTGGTGGTTCGGGGGCCCAGTAGATAGAAGGATCGAACGTTCCGCCCTTGGTATATTCGCGGATGACTTCCCGAATTCGTACCTTTACGCCACCCCTCTTGCTCCTTATTCGTCTCTTCCTGAGTTTTTTTGGCATCTATTGATTTTAACGAAGGTTCTGAAGGTACGGCTGCTCGAAACTAATTTCTGCATTTTTGAATTTACTCTAATCTAATTGTAGGTGGTTATCGTTCCGGGATTGTAGATTCGTTAAATTGGACGTTAGAAAGAAAATATTATAACCCTAATGTGAAATAGAAACCTTCAGAGTTTAATGCAGAATATTCTGAGCACGGGTATCAATATTCCGAGAGTGCGGGTAAATATTCCGGCAAATTGATGTGATTCTCGGTACGCGAATAATATTTTGTTCTCCGGTGAAAGAGAACTGTCTTGAGTTTGTAATTTCTAGCGGCCAAGATTTTAATGTTTTTAACGATTATTGATCTACTTGTAAGTTTAAATTTCGGGATTTCCGATACAAAAGAAGATACTCAGTGGATATTATTGTTACTAAAAATTTGTGGTTAAGAGAAAAAACGAAGAGTTCTTGTTTCCGGATGTAAGTTCCAAAGCATATACGAATGTTGTTAGAAATAACCTCTCTCAATAATGTAATGAAAATTCTCAGATAATTGAGAATGATTTGAATGTGCAATTTCCTGAATTTTAAGACTTGTTAATAGTTCTTCGAGTTAAGTGAAGAATATAGCAAAGTGTAATGGTTCTTAATTAGTAAGAGATATTCTAAGTGCGACATGAGAGAAATTATTCTAAGTGTTTCCCGACTTATATCTATTATGGATAGGCAGTGAGTGTTAATACAGTAACTTTCGAACGCCAAAAAGGCGCGGACGAAAGTTGGCTAAGTATAGGAGGGAAGTTAGATTGATTCCTGGACGCCAAGGGGCGCGGACAAGAATCGGCTTGTGATATGGTACTTGTAGAAAGGAAGCCGCAGAAACGCCTGTCGGCGCGAGGTATAATTACCTTGTCTTTGGCTCAGTTTAAAGAGGAATAGGTACGCTCCGCTGGAATCGGCGCGTTTATATACAGACCGCTTGGTAGCGTCTCGCGGTAAGGGGATGTTATTTCCTTGACTGTCTTGTGTCCGTGTAAGGATCTTCTAGAAATTTCCTCAATTCTTAAATCGTTAATTTTTCCCTTAATTGTACAGAATTTTGAGGCGCGGGTGCGAGAGGTCGATAGTCTAGCCGGTAGAGTTCATATAGCCGCGCCGGCTCCGCGTGAGTTGCATTACGGCGCGAGTAACATGTATACAAAGATGCGGCGAGTTTTTCTTCCCGTGTTTTCGGTAGCCCGCTTCTTCGCGAGATTACTGAGAATCAACCGTTCGCGAAAGAAGCTATGTTTACTTAGGCTTCTTATTCGGAATTGACGGAGTCATTACTTGTCAGATGAATATGCAAGTGTTCCCATGCTCGCTGGCGTACCACCGGTGTGTTTGAAACTGCATGGAAGTGCATTACCGAGATGCAACGCGGTTTTTCTTAGATTCTGCCTGAGATTATCGATAATTTTCAGGTTTGACTAACTTAATCTTATTATTTCATGAATATCTTTTCGTTGGCAGTGGTGTTTTTATGTCTAAATGCATCCCTGTTGCATTTTTACCCCTAAGTAGTTGGCGCAGGCGCAGTTACGCTCGATTTGGTTTCGGCCGTTTAGACGCGTGTTACAAGCCTCTGTGTGTTCGTATTACTCACACTAGTTAAGTTAGTGTTCGCGGTGTAGTGACGGACGCGGTGCCGTATAGTAGGCGCATCGGACGTTACAGTATAAAATCCAGTGTAACGATTGCGATGCTTCGTATGTCGGACAGACGAGCAGACAATTGAAAACTAGAATCACAGAACATCGTAATCACATCAGACATAACACTTCTGTCCGTTCTGTTATAACTGAGCATATACTTAATCATAATCATTATTTTCAATGGGATAACATAAAGATTTTGGATGAAGAGCCTTGTTATAGAAAACGCATAATATCTAAAATGCTTCATATTAAAAAACAGAAAAATAGTCTCAATTTACAAACAGGTACTGAAGGTCTTCATAAGGCTTATGTATCTATTGTAAATAAAGTTTGACTTTCTAATATAATATCGATATTGTTGGTCTTGCTTGTCAATCTGCATCCGTTATTCAACGTTATTAGTCGTCTTACACAATGTCCACAATGTGCAAACTTTTTTAATTATTTCTTATTGTATTTTGTCTGGTTGACGTATATTAGTAATTCTTTTACCTTTTTTTTTTTTAAAAAAAAGGTAAGTTTATAAAGATAGTACCAAATGGGTTTTACTTTTTAATTTAGTAGAATTTAAATAATAGTATGGTTTTTTACATGGGTTTTTAAAGATAGAATTTAACTTGGTGTAACTAACTCAAAACCGGAAGTTCAAACAAAAATTAGAATAAAGATAGTATCACATGTTTAACATACACTTCAAAATCTTGAATCAAATATAGTGTTCTAGGTGAGAGATCAAACTATAACGGTTTTTTATATTTTAAAAACCCATAAGATATCAATATTAATTTTAAAATTCTTATACGAAACTATTTTAATGTAATACATTTTATTATTGAAAGATAATGAAATGGAAATGAATATATTCAAGTACATGTTCGAGTTAGTATTACATACGTATAATCAAATACGATGTTAATAAAGGTAATAAATTTTTTTGGTATAATGTTATTACGAAATTGATTATCAGAACAATCTTTTCTTACAATATTAATTATTAATTGGAATAATAATTTGTAAACGTATACTTATGAAGATATACGTGATTGAAAACTGGTTAACTTACATTCCAAAACCTTGAACTAGGTCAGAGATCAAACTATAACAGTTTTTTATATTTTAAAAATAAATCACAAAAGATCAGTATTAATTTTAAAAGAATTATATTATTTTTATATTTAATTTTTTAAAAGAATTCTTATGCCAAATTGTCTATTTTAACGTAATACATTTGTTGAATATACGGTGAATGAGACGCCACGAGCATGTGCCCGTCACACGTGCCACCGGGTATTCCGTCAGTAGCGATGTGGTCGAGAAAAGAAATTTGACTTTTCTCTTAGTTCAATTAACTTTATTTGCCGTTCACCGGGATACAGACTGCGTTGGAGCGAAGGAAATCACACGTCGAATGCTTTCGAAAATTTCGTTGTGTTGTAACGGAAAAATGACTTGTACTCCCTCTCTACGTACACGAGAGCTCTGTACGCCCTCTCTAATAATGCGTGTCGCGCCGAAGGCAACTAGACATGCGATCATGACGCGAGACCGTGCATGCCGCAAATACAGTCCTGCGCGGACGGTGAATAATACATAGCTTATGTCTTAAACTATGAAAACGTGAAATAAACAATGAAAGTTTGACTAATTATTATACAACATTTTATTATTGAAAGATAATGAAATACCATGAAAAATGACTCATATATTATTGAAGGTGCCATTAAAGTAACATACACCAACAGTTCCCAACTTTACGTCTGACTTGAATACCTCATTATGTATGCCAAGGTTTTTTACCATTTCATTATCTTCCAATAATAAAATGTATTACGTTAAAATAGACAATATGGTAAGAAAATTTAATAAAAATAAGTAATGAAAAGGCTCAACATGTATAAAACAATACAAAAAAAAGGGCACAGAGCCAAATATGTTTAATGTACGTACATATAATTTAAATATATACATATAAAATTTCCAGACGTTTTGCTCCGATCGGGTCATTTTCAATGTATAAATGTAGAATTTAATATAAATAAATAAATACAATTTCATAAGATTTCTTTTGAAATTAATACTGATCTTTTCTGATTCATTTTTGAGATATAAAGAACTGTTATTCTGATCTCTCACCTAGAACACTATATTTGATTCAAGATTTTGGAGCTCTCATGTGTATGAGTTAACCAGTTTTCAATCACGTGTATCTTCATAAGTATATGTTTACAAACTATTATTATAATTAATAATTAATATTGTGAGGAACGATTATTCTATTAATCAATTTTGTAATGACATTATACCAAAACACTTATTACGTTATACTAGAATCTTTTTAAGACCGTACAATTGATAAACAATAATAAACAAGAAGAAGAAGCCAATAACGGTCGAAGCTGGATCACAGTGCATATTATAATTGTGTGAATTTTACATACTGCGTATGTAATCCCCCCAAAATTCGTGACGCTGATAGTTTTTCAGCATTAACGCATACATACTTACTACCGCAGTAATGTCACTTAGTTAAATTGAAAAGCAATCTAACAATTTTGATGCTTATAGCATCTTATGGATCTTAATAATATGTTGAAAGACATATATTAAAAT
>NW_017276660.1:117847-132544 GCF_001594065.2 Cyphomyrmex costatus | reverse complement strand
TGTTGTTAAGTACATTGTATTTTGTGTCAATTGTCCCTTGATCATCTAGTATCTTTACGGTATTTACTCCTCCCAATTGAACACCATGATCAATTACCTTTAAATTGTGTACCTGCAAAATATATATATATATATATAACTTAAATAATTTCAGTCATTTTTTTTTTAAATTTTATGAACTAATTAGTTTCATAATAATACTACATAGGTTTTTATATAACCAACTCAAAACCGGAATATCAAACAAAAATTAGAAATTTGACTAATAAAAGATTAAAGGCTTTTAATTTAAACTATTTTCATACATATAGTCATATTTGATTCAAGATTGTGGAGCAGATAAGAATTCTTTTGAAATTAATACTCATCTTTTGTGATTCATTTTTGAAATATAAGAAGCTGTTATTTCGATCTCTCACCTAGAACACTACATTTGATTCAAGATTTTGAAGTACATGTGTGTGAGTTAAGGCCTCTGTACACGATCAGTAATACTGTCAGTATCAACGAATACTGACAATATTATTGATTGTGTGTGGTTAATATTAATGGATTGACGTAGAATACTAATGATGATTTGGACTTAAATACATGCTTTTTCCTTAAGATCCATGTCGCCATAGATAATAATATACGTCAAATCACGTCAAACTGAAGTGAAATATTATCAATAATACCTGATCGTATAAGATTATAAAAACTAATGTTGTCAGTAATACTGATTAGTAATATTGACTCAGTATTATTGACCGTGTAGGGAGGTCTTTACAGTTTTCAATCACGTGTATCTTCATAAGTAATACATTTTCAAAATATTATTCTAATTCATAATTAATATTGTGAGAAACGATTGTTCTGTTAATCAATTTCTTAATAACATTATACCAAAATACTTATTACGTTTATTAGCGTATTTGATTATCAGAACAATCACGATAATAATTATTAATTAGAATAATAATTTGTAAAACTTATGAAAATATACGTGATTGAAAACTTGTTAACTTACACTCTAAAATCTTGAATCAAATATAGTGTTCTAGGTGAGAGATCAAACTATAATAGTTTTTTATATTATTATTAAAAGATAATGAAATGGAAATGAATACGCATATAAAAAATACTATTATACATATTACCATGAAAAATGAATCATATATTATGATGGCTTAGTAGACCGTTAGTTATTGCGGTTTCCTTATTCTTCTTAATTTATAATTGTACGGTCGTAATAAGGATTCTAATATTTGTTTAATTTCGTCAGCCTGAAAATAGACGTTATTATTACTTTAGATAAATGATTGCGAAGAATATTATTACGTCGAATCGCCATTAGAGGTCTATGGATATTCGCAATGTTTCTCGCAAGTGCTGAAATACGCGCATATCTGTATATATAGAATCTCGATTTAATAACTAAAACAGGCGTCTAAGGTAGGTTTCCATTACAATGCCTTACTGATGAGTCCAGTAGTGGAAACCGGGACGAAACGCCAACTCGTGTATATTCTTCGCAATCTTATTTTTCACAGATTTTAGATTCATCGTTACTTTAACATTTACATTGTTAAATTTTAATATATGTCTTTCAACATATTATTAAAGATCTAATAAGATGCTATATAGAAGCATCAAATAATTGTTAGATGTGCTTTAGCAATTTAACTAAAAAGTGATATTACTGTAATAGTTGTTTAGTGTTGCGTTATAAGTCTGAAAAAATTTTCGGCACGTGATTGGGAACTACATACGCAGTATATAAAATTCACACATTATAATAAGCATAGTGATCTAGCTTTGACCGTAGATGGCTTAGTAGACCGTTAGTTATTGCGGTTTCCTTATTCTTGTTAATTGACTCATATATTATTGAAGGTGCCAGGTTCATCAAATTAAAACATACACCAACAGTTGCCAACTTTACGTCTGACTTGAATACCTCATTATGTATGCTAAGGTTTTTTACCATTTCATTATCTTCCAATAATAAGATGTATTACGTTAAAGTGGACAATATGGTAAAACAATTTAATAAGAATTCTTTTAAAATTAATATTGATCTTTCGTGGTTCATTTTTAAAATGTAAAAAACTGTTATTTTGATCACATAGAACACTATATTTGATTCAAGATTTTGGAGTAGGTACATAAAAATTCTTTTGAAATTAATACTGATCTTATATGTGATTCATTTTTGAAATCTAAAAAACTGTTACTTCTATCTCTCACCTAGAACACTATTTTTGATTCAAGAGTTTAGAGCACATGTGTGTGAGTTAACCAGTTTTCAATCACGTGTATCTTCATAAGTATACATTTACAAATTATTATTATAATTAATAACTAATATTGTGAGGATACATTATTACCATGAAAAATGACTCATATACTATTGAAGGTGCCAGTTCAAAGTAAACATACATAAAGTTGTTGTACCTCTCGGTGCAACAAGATATTATTTTGGGATTCGATCCGCTCAAAGGGTTGGAACCCACGAGGAAAGACGAGGATAGTAAAAGGTCGTTGAACAAACACTCACTTCACCACACTTCTATTTAAAATAACCCTTTTTATTTAACAATTTGATAGTTGATTACAAATGTTGTACCCCTTTATTTATATAATTATTTATTACTAAAGATTACAATGCTTTTTAGTAACTGTAACTCTCATTTAATTAATACAGTTGTTTAGTTAAATGAATATATTTTAAAGTTATTGACTTATGAGTGACTTATGAGTAAACCGGTCGGCGACGGTATCGCGGATGTTACTTGACTCGGTTCTCGCGACGCGCGTAACGTATCGTTACCTTTAGATTTCAAGACAAGACTCTGCGCTCGGCATTTAGGCGGTCGCTTATATTGAGTTTGATGATGTCGCTTTTGGTCTTCGATCGGACCATATATGGTAATATTCGTCGCGCTAGAGGCGCGATCGCGTGATTAAAGAATGTGCAATCTTGCACTTCCGCTGTTGGTTGCCATGCCGAGTGCATTTAGGTATTTCGCGCGCTATGATCTTAGATCGACGCTTTGTCGCGCGCGGTTTAAAGAATGTGCAGATTTGCATTTCCGGTGCCGGTTGCTATGCCGGTTGAAAAGAAATAATTAATAAAATAAGTGATAGCCATTCGGGCTATAACAAAGTGTATATTAAAAAACAGACACACGGCATAAACAAACAAAATGACACAGAGTCTTTGCCCGATATGTACACCAATATGATACATTCTCTTTCTTCTTCTTGAATTTGTCTATCCTTGTTTTCCTCTTTTTCCTTCTTTGACTTTCTATCCTAACGGCATTATTCCAATTGTCATCACAAAGATCAGCACTCTTTTCTCATAGCTGCAGAGTATCTTATTCAATTTTGATTATCATTTGTATTGTGACACAGAAGAATTTTATTCATGGATATTTTAATTCTTTTTCTACCAATTTTGACAAGGTACATAAATTCATATACTTTTAAAATAATTTTTATGACTCCGTTAAGTTTTATTTTGTATTTTTATTAGGATCTTTTTTACTCTTATGACATCAGTTTTCTACATCTTTTGTACCTTAATTATGCAGTTTGGATGAAGATTGTAATTTTTGTATTATTTAACCGAAGAATGTCTTATATTTATTGTACTTTTTTAATTATATTTAAATTTTACTTTTATACATTGAAAATGACCCGATCGGAGTCGAAACGTCTGGAAATTTTATATGTATATAGTTTGTTTTTTTAAATTATACGTACGTTAAACATATTTGGCTCTTTGCCCTTTTTCTTATTTATATTGTTTTATACATGTTGAGCCTTTTCATTACTTATTTTTGTAAACATATACTTATGAAGATATACGTGATTGAAAACTAGTTAACTTACACTCCAAAATCTTGAATCAAATATAGTGTTCTAGGTGAGAGATTAAACTATATATATATATATACATATATGTATATATCTTAAAAAAACCTTTTTTTAAAAAAGAAAAAACATACGCCAAGTGCATAAAAATATATTGAACTTCTTGATCAAAAACAGATATGAAATAAATATAATTGACCAAGTGTATTCTTCATTACGCCAGTCACATAAGACAGACCGAAAGTGTTTATAATTGTCAACTGGATTATAGTGAAGAAAAAACTTGACGTGCCCGGGTCGCATTAATTGTAAACAGTATGCAGTGAAAACATTATTTCAACATAGTATTTGCATTATAAATTAAAATAACAGACATATGTATACAGATATAATATCATATATACGTATAACATAGTGATATAATTTGTAAAACATGAAAATATATTCACAAATAATAGATGTGATGTAAATTATGGACAAATATAATGTTTAGATATATATTTTAGAAACATTATAAATTATAAATAACAATTTTTTATGTTCAGTAAGCAATTATTAACATCTTTTCTTTGTTGAATTATTGTTTTCGCATATATAGTGTATACTGCAGAATATTGCGATAGAACCAAGATTCTAGAATATTGCGACCCTGGCACGCCAAGTTTTTTCTTCACTATAATCCAGTTGACAATTATAGTCACTTTCGGTCTGTCTTATGTGACTGGCGTAATGAAGAATACACTTGGTCAATTATATTCATCTCATATCTGTTTTTGATCAAGAAGTTCAATATATTTTTATGCACTTGGCGTATGCTTTTTCTTTTTTTAAAAAAAGGTTTTTTTAAGAGATTTCACCGCTTTTTGTAAATTTTGAAAACATGATAATAATGTAGGAAATTTAAATCCTCTAAAAATAAATGCAGATTCTATTTCTAAAATAGTTATCGGGACTCGGTCTCTAGATCTCGGTATCGGCTGCACCAATTTTATTCGAACTGGTCGCGATCGAAAGATACCGATGACATTATGTAATAAAAGTGTTTTTAGATTTTTGATTGGGCTTTTAAATTCTGAGTAATTTTAATCTAAAGTTTGAAGATGTGAAAACTCGTGATAAAGCTAGTAGTAGCGTCGTGAATTTGACAGCGACATGAACATATACACGCATCAATCAAGTCAAGCGATCATGCCAAGCAGTCAAACGGTTATATTTTTACTTTATACACTTGGCGTCGTGACGCTACCGCGTCGCTTGATATTGTGACATGACATTTTGTCAATCACTCGGAAAAGCAGCATAATGCGAGATCCTGGATCCTTCATTGTCAACAGGCGAGCGCACAAGTGAATGTGCGACATTATTATTTATTTTTATTTCCTTTTTGCAATTATTGTATTACTTATTTTTTTATTCTCTTTTTGCGATTATTGTATTATTTTTCTTTTTTCCATCTTGTCGCTATTTGGTTAAGTTTTAGTTAATATTAAGACGATCCTGAGCTCGGATTTTGCCGGTAATTCACGATCAGAGCCGGTGGCTGCGCTGTATTCTTGTGTTCGGTTGTCTCACCTACCGCTAGAAGAGAGAAGAGGTCGCCTCCTACGAGGAAGAGATTGCTGTATGAAGAATTTGGCTGAAGTCACGAGAAGCGCGGTACACGCAGGTCGTATTATTTCATATTTGTTACTAATGTCGCTATTATTTGGTGTATTATCGCACCCTTATTGCAGACGCCTCGGAGAGAGACGTCAACCGGGAACGGACTCACAGGCAGGACCTCCGCCGAAGCGCCGTATCCCACAACGATCATTGGAAGATCGCCGAACGACCAGAAAGCATTTTCCGCTTTTTTGATTCCCTGTAAAAGACAAAAGTTTTGAAACTTTTCTGAGGTGAATTGAGTTCCATTATCTGACACTAGACTTTCAGGAACACCGAATCTTGCAAAAATTTCTTGAAGGATTTCGATAGTTTGCTGAGCTGTGATTGTTTGTGTTGGAACTATCTCAGGCCATTTTGAAAAGGCATCGACCAAAACAAAATAATATTCTCCATTTAACGGTCCTGCGAAATCTATGTGAACTCTTTGCCATGGTTTTTCAGGAAGAGACCAGCTTGATAATAGTACCTTGATAGGTGATTTCGCGGCGAGTGCGCAATTTCTGCAATTTCTGATAAATTCTTCTATTTGCTGATCTATCCTTGGCTAATATACGTACGAACGTGCTATGATTTTCATTCGCTCCATTCCAGGATGACCCTTATGAATTTGTTTGAGAATTTGTTGATGGAATTGTTGAGGAATTACAACTCTGTCGTTGAAAAGAAGACATTCTTGAATCACGGTTAGTGAGTTTCGACGGCGGAAAAATGGTTGTAAATCCGAATCATCTACTTTCTGCGGCCATGAATTCAAAGTAAAGTTGATAACTTTTTGTAAGATGTCATCTTCTTTAGTTGCTTCCTTGATTTGTTGAAATGTGATTGGAAAGGACTGAAGTGATTCATTTAGGACTGAGAATAAATCTGTTTCCATTTTGACAAAAGCGATTACAAAATCCTCTTCAGGACGTTGTTAATGACTGATTAGTCTTGATAAAACATCCGCGTGTCCAAATTCTGTCGTCTTGATATATTCTATCTTAAAATCGTAAGATAATAATTGAAGTGCCCATCGCTGAAAACGGTTGGCTGTATGCGACGGAATTCCTTTTTTGTTACCAAATATTTGAAGTAATGGTTTGTGATTCGTTTGAAGTATGAATTGTCTTCCGAAAATCATTCTATGAAATTTCGTGACTGCAAAAATGATTGCTAATGCCTCTTTTTCAATTTGACTGTATTTACGTTCTGCTTCTGTGAGACTCCTTGAGGCGAGACTGATTGCCTTGATCGAATGATCTGGAAATCTATGAAGAATGCATGCTCCTAATCCTTCATTTGAAGCATCTGCTGCTACAATAATGTCATTTTGAGGATTGTAGTGAGTTAATAAGAGCTTTGAAGAAAGAATTCTCTTAAACTGATTAAAAGATTATTGACATTTTGAAGACCAGTTCCATTTAGAATCCTTTTTTAAAAGATTATCCAAAGGACGTCTAAGAATGTGCATATTTGAAATGAAACATGCATAATAATTGATTGCTCCTAAAAACGAACGTAATGTGGTTAAATTATGTGGTTCAGGCATGTTTTTAATTGCTTCGACTTTTGTAGGATCTGGATGTAACCCTTGTCCATCGATGACATAACTCAGATAATTGATCTGTGTAGTAAAGAAACAACATTTCTCTATTTGCAGATGTAGACCACAATCCTTTATTCGCTCTAATAAATAAGTTAGGTTTTGATTATGCTCTTGAACTGTAGCTCCACCCACAACAATATCATCAATATAAACAAAAACGTTTTCTAGTCCAGATATCATTGAATCGATGATTGATTGAAATTCACCTGGAGCTGTGGTGACTCCGAAAGGTAAACGATTATAAACGTATAAACCTCTGTGAGTATTGATTGTTAGAAGATGCTTTGATTGTTCATCTATTTCAATTTGAAGAAATGCGTCTGACAAATCTAACTGGCTGAAATACTTACAGTTTAACAGTTGCGAAAATATTTCATCTGGTAATGGGAGTGGATAACGATTAGGTTCTAATGATTCGTTAAGTCCAGTTGAGAAATCCGGACAGATCCTAATGTTTCCATTTTTTTTTCTTAATACAACTATTGGAGTTACCCAGTTTGAATACTTGATTGGTGAAATGATTCCATTTTGTTCCAGTCTTGTAAACTCTGCGCCGACTAGAGGTAAAATTGCGTAAGCAACCGGTCTCTTAGGTCTGAAAATAGGTTTTGAATTATTTTTTAAATTCAGTTTGACTTTAGTTTTCGTGCAGCGACCTAATTGAGAGGAAAATACCTCTTTAAAATTTTCTTTAATGAAGGATATATCAAAGTGCGTCGAATCTGCTTGAGAATGGATCTTGGAACAGAAGCTATTGAGACTGCATTGCCATAAATCAAAAGCTGCGATCCAATCGAGACCCATGATGTTGAGATCCGAATTTGCTGTTACGAAACATCGTAGTTGTTTGATAACTCCGTTCAAGGTTACTTCACAATTAATTTCTTGATTTAAATTGATCTGATTTCCCTACGCGTCACGTGCGACATGAGACGTTGAACAACCTTTAGGCTTTCCCAACAAAGACCAAATCTTTTCTGATATAATGGTAATATCTGATCCCGTATCAAGTTGCAGTTTAATTGGTTGATTATTTATCGAAATATTCACAAATTTGCGAGTAAGATTTGAATTAACTTGATTGACCTTAATCGTCTTGACGTTTTGATTTGCCGTTTCGTTATTTGTTTTCGTTTTGACTCTCTGAGTTGAAGCGCAATATCCGTCTTTGTGACCGACAGTATTACATTTTTGACATTTATGATTTTTGAAAGTACAAAACTTAGAATAATGTAATTGTCCGCAAAACCAACACGGTGTTGAAGGCATTGAATCTTTGTTAGGTAAAGAATTTTTTATTTGTTTCTTACTTTTGTCGATTCTTTGATTTATTCGTGTTTTTCACCTGTGGTTTGCGTTGTTAATCGGTTTTGACTATCGCCACTGCTTTTGACTCAGACGATCCCTGGTTTTGTATCAAGGATATGTCCTGTTTGAGATTTGTGAGTCGCTGACATTCCATTGCGAGATCATCAATTGTACCTGACCTTGTATCAATTAAATTGAGAAGTTTAGTTCGAATATCGGCTTCAGTAAGCGATTTTAAACCGCATGCAAAAATAAGACATTTGATCGGCAGTAATTGTAGTAAATTTTGATTCTTCGCAACGTTTATTGACTAGCGCTGTATAAGAAATGAAATCTTGATTTGCTGATTTCGTTGTATTCATACAATTATAACGCTGGTGAAAGAGGAAAATTTTTTTTTCCGAATAACCGTGTGAGTTTGTTTACTGTAGTTTCGAAATCAAAGTTTTTATATTCTTTCGGCAGTATGTAATTAACGTACTGTTTATGTGAAATTGTATTCATTTTACATAATAAAAGTCTGACCTTGGATTCGTCGTCTAATTCCCGCGCGTCGACTTGGAATAGACTTTGATAGCATACATACCGTGCATCGAAAGTAAAATTATTTTCTGGATCGTAAATGAATTCAGACATGGAATTTTCCAGTGATTCCATTTTTGTATCTCTCCTTGAAGAATCCGTTGAATTCGCCCACATCGATGACATGTGATTCATAAAATCTTGTTGCTGCTTTATTTGCTGCTGCATGAGTGCTTGCTGCTGCTGCTGCTGCTGCTGCTGCTGCTGCCGCTGCTGCTGCTGCTGCTGCTGCTGCTGCTGCTGCCGCTGCTGCTGCTGCTGCTGCTGCTGCTGCTGCTGCTGCATTAGTGACATGAGTACTTCTTTGAACTCCATAATCCTCGTCGCCAATTGTTGTGTTTGTCACTAATCGTTCTTTAATTCGTAGTTTTAATGAGAAGTATGCGCTAATTAGAATATGCCAGTATACCGATATACGAGTGCTAATACAAAGAGTGTGTCTATTGACTGTCTATACACAACTGCCTGGTGTCGACCTTCTGCCGGTCGACAACCAGATCGTTACCGAGCCGCGCATGTGTGTCGCTTATTATATAGGCGTAGGTAACAATATATGTATATATAACAGTTTTTTACATTTTAAAAATAAATGCTTTTTGCTGTTGTTAGTGCGATCATATATAAGATATGTTAAAGTGTGAATATTATATACTACGTAAGTAATATATAATATGAACGTATGAGAAGACGCATTAATAATATTGTTTACTTGCAAAATAAAACAGTGGTCTCTATATCACATATACTTATAGTTAAGATTCTTCAATCCAATCATATGAAATGCATTTTATTAGGTACACGTCTTCACTTATTAATAAATGATACTATTTGTAAAAATCGTTCAATCAATGTCTCTTCTAACATTTTCTGTAGTATCATGGAAATGACTTCTGAATGTGTGGTTATTTTTCCCGAAATGATACAATGCAAATGCGTTGTAATGCCATACGATAGCAAACTATGCGTATATCCTCTAGTTAATTCTTTTGAAAGAGACTAACACAGGTAATATATAACAGATAAAATTTTTCAACAAATAATATTTCAAGTATAATAACAGTTAAAAATAAGAGTATAACGAAAGTAAAATTTTATTTTTATTATATTTATCTTCGATATCTGAATTTATATATAGTACATATGTACTTCTGTCTTAATATTCTTCAATTCTGAATATGTTTGTTACTACATAATGTATTGTTTTAGCCCAAGAGAAATACATTTTACAAATCCAATAAAAAATATATATATAAGTAAAGCTATAGGACATTTTATGTTTCCATAAAAATTAATCCCGTCCTTTAATTCAATCTTTAATCCATATATTGTATTATAAAATTGATTATTCAGCTTTAAATTATTGATTACATATTTAATTATTTAATTATTATTTTATATTATATATTAGGTTTTTATTTTTATATATTATAGTTTATACATTTATTATCTCAAAAAATTGTACTATAAATATACTGTAGAGATAGGTTATAATATATTCAAAAATTTAGGAGGTACAAAAATAGGTAAAAAATATATAAGTTTAGTATTTCAGTATTTACCCCAATAGTTGGATATCATTTTCGCCAGTACTTAAGTACTGCAACAGTACTAAAACAAGAAATAAATTACTAGGGAAACTACTTACTTATCCTATTAGTATTTCATACCAGAATTTAACTACTGTATCACACAGTACTTCAGTATTTTACTATTACATAAGCAAGTATTGAAATACTCAGTACTTCAAATCTCAGAACGAATTACTAAAATTATTCATAGATCAGTAATTGAACTACTAGAGTACAAGAATGAAGTACTAACTGCCAGTAATAAATTTCAATATTTCAGTAATAAATTACTAACCAACCAGTAATACTTTTCTATAAGGGTTTGTTTACTAATTTCCAAGTTTCATTCTTAATTATACAATCTATTTCTTGATTCATTGCTATTTCCCAATTTTTAATGTCATCGCTATTTATCGTCTGCTCAAATGTATAAGGCGTGTCTACCCTACAATAATTTACAGAAATATTATTTGAACTATTTTCTGGATATCTTATTGGACTTTTCCTATCGCGTGTAGATCTGCGAGGAATTTTTGAACTTACATTTTCTTTATCAATTTTAACTTCATCGTCTTCGTCCGTGCTTTCAAAAACGCTATCATTTAAATTGTTTTCGTGATCACTATCTTCTCCTCTACTTAACTCGAGAGTCGAAGTAGAAGGAAATAAATAAGCGGGTTCATCTTCATCAAGGTTAATATACTTTATGTTTTTTTCGACAATATCCACGTGTCGCGTAACTATTATTCGGTTATTTACCAGCACTCTATAGCCAACATCACTATAGCCTAACAGAATCCCCATATCTGCTTTCTTATCCCATTTAGAAAATCTTTTCTGTTCTGGTTTTCTAACAAAGACTTTACTCCCGTACAATTTTAAATGACTAACGTTCGGTCCTTTTCTAAAAAATATTTCATACGGCGTTTTCTTTTCAATCGTGTTTGCTAATGAGCAATTTTTTAAATACGTCGAAGCACGTAATTATTTCTGGCCAATATTCTTTATATACTTGTGCCTCATCTAATAGGCAACGCGCCATATCCATTATTGTTCTATAAAACCGTTCCGCAGTACCGTTTAATTCATGCACGTACACTGGACAATTATTTATAAAAATACCTTTATTTTTTGCATATTTGTAAAAACGATTGTTTAAGTATTCTTTACCATTATCACATCTTATTTTCTTTACTCGCTTTTCAGTTAAATTTTCTACTTCATTTATATAATTTACCATAGAGTCAAATACTTCGTCCTTGGACTTTATACAGTAAACTTTAGCTATCTTACTATAATCAACAATAAAAGAAATATCTTTCACCGTTTGGACCAGCGGTTTTAAAGCTGCCGCATACATCCGTATGTATAATTTCTAAAATATCGTTTGCCTTTGATCTATTATTTTGAAACGGTAAATTATGCATTTTATTTTCTATACAAGTTTTACACTTCATAAATTCGGTTTCAAGTTTATCCGGTATGCCCTCTAGCAATTGTTGTGAACATAATATATTTAAATAGCCCAAGTTTACATGACCTAAGATTCTATGCCATCTTTCCTTTTGAGTTATCTTATTATTATTATTATTTCGCTCGGTATTTGTTAGAAAGATGCGTATTCAAGACGCTCATTCATTGGATAACAGGAACCAATGAACGTATACACTTTAGTCGTGTACTTAATGCACTCTTTATTTTTATTTGTCCAGTAGTTGGTAGTGCTGAGCTGGCGTCTCTTTCGTTTGTTGTTCACTGGTCTGCCTTTTTCGGCTAATATATATTTCGGTCGCTTCTTACGATAGTTTCCTTTTTGTATCGCTACGGGTGTGTAAATACATGCGTTAATCTAATCAGTATCTTCGAGTACATTCATTAATCCATTCCAACAGTATTATATACCCAAGTTTTATTACATTCTACTTTACTTTTCATTTTAAGTACTTGATTTTCTTTGTAAGCTACAGCAATAATTTTTCCTTTTTTGTCAATTATTTTTACAGTATTTTCTTTAGCAACAATCATATTCTCATCTATTAATTTTCCAAAACTTATCAAATTAGCATTCATTTCTTTAGCATAAAATACATTACTTATATTTACTTTATTATTTGTTCCAAAAGCATTAAAATAGCTTACTACATTTCCGATTTTAGTTGCCTTAATATGTCTATTATCGCCCAAATAAATGTTAACCGGTTTTTCAAGTACAATCGATTTCTCAAAATATCTATCATCGTTCACTATGTGATCAGTACACCCGCTATCGAGTAACCATTCTATTTCAGAATTACGTAACCTATCACCGTCGTCGCTGGTGTACATCGTGTGCGCCGTTGCTATCCAGGCGCTGATTCTTGAGCTGTTCTGCTCGTGTGTAGTGCTTGTCCCAGGCTGCTGGCGGTAGTTCCCGCGCCCTCTATTGAAGTTGCCTCTTCTTCCTCTTCTGTTGCTGCGACCACGTGTTGAGCCTCGCCATGTTCCACCGCTTTGTGCTGTTTGGCCGCCATCATGGCACTCTCTTGCGAAATGCCCGGTTTTGCCACATTTGTAACAATTTCCTTTCGTTGTTACAAAAGCATTCGATCTTCTTCCTGGATGATTGTTTTGATTCTTAATTTCAGCCATTTTTATTTTATTTTTTACATAGTCTGCTGTCTGATCTTCAACTTTTAACGTATCAATTAAATCGCCAATATAACTGTATGATTCTGGCAATGTGTTAAGCATATAATTTAGCTTTTCTTTCTCACTTATTTGAGCACCTGCAGCTTTTAACTCATTCACGGATTTTTCAAAATCATTGAAAAAAGACGCCGTTTCACTATAATTATTCAGTCTCATTTTTTGCAATCTGTTTCTGCACACAATTTGTAGCGCTGTGAATTCTTTCAAATACATGCCGTCTAATTTCCTCATTATTCCATAAGCTGTTGTTTCTTGCATACAAACTCTAGCTGCTTATTTGAAATGGAGCTATATATTATATTTATAGCTTTTAAATCATGTTCATCCCATATGGGTTCATCTGTAGTGGCCTTTTCTCTCGTTAGCACTATATCACATTTTTTCATTTTCATAAACATTGTTATCCGTTTCTTCCACATAGCATAGTCCTCTCCATCAAACACAGGTATCAAAAACTCCTTTTTCTCCATTTTGTCTTGTTTTTCTTCTAGTTGTCCTTTTTCAGCATACACAAAATTTAATACACTCAAAAACTTTTCCGTAACTTCCGCAAACCTTCTCAGTATCTTGGCTTTCTTAATTTCTTCGGTTTTATCTTCTTTTTGTTCACACTCGCTCATTTATATACTTTAGAAAACTTAGCTTCACTCTCAGTCGATTTGTGTCCACGTGTCCAGATCACTATGCATTTGCATGCGGTTTGGCGACATTGGAACCACGCTCTGCTACCATGTTAATATAATGCGGTTTTAGCAAGATGTGTAGTCGGCGACGACTCATTTCTATCTGCTAACGCTCAGTCGGCCGTTTCGGCAACTCTGGCGATCGCGTGATACTCACACATATATGCTACAAGAGGGGTGACTTACATGTATGTGTTCCCTTCATACACTCGTTCATGCTCTCACTTATTCTACGCGCGACTCATTGTTTTGCTTTCCTTTAATGTGAATACAGTCAAATGTATAATATATTTCAACAATTTCGTTACAAAATTTGTACGTAACCTATCGAAAATTTTTAATGTATTTGGCAGGCCGACCGAGTATCCGGAGACGTCCGATTATATCCGACTGAACACGAGTGACCAATATCGTGATTGGCTGTTTGCAAATGCATACCAGCCCCCTCCAAATAAAATCACAGATTTTTCAACCTATATCCTATCTAGTGTATAATAGAGATCAGTGGTGACGTCATTTTCCTCCCCGCCATCCCTCTGCGCCGTCACCCTTCCCCTCCCGTGACATCATACTCCTCTCACCCTGTGACGTCATCACCCTCCCCGTTACGTCATCCCCCTCCCCTGTTGTGACGTTATACCCCTTCCCTCCCGTGACGTCATATCCCCTCGCCCTGTGACGTCATTCCCTCCCCGTGGCGCCGTACCCCCCTCACCCGCAACCGTGACGTCATCCCCCTCCCCTGCCGTGACGTAGA
>NW_017276660.1:115453-116694 GCF_001594065.2 Cyphomyrmex costatus | reverse complement strand
ATATTTAAATATTTTTATATTTTATTATATATCTATATAAATTATTAATTTACACAGGATACATATAAGGATGGATATATTTGTTGTATGGAATATTTAAAAATTGGAAAATCTTATACTTCTGCAAAAATATATTTTATTATACATATTTTATAAAAAATTAATAAAGTGAGGTTATATATTTACTTTTCCAGAATTCTTTTACTATACTATACATATTTCCATTATTGATATACATTTTAGAATAAAATACACAATAATTATTACAATAGTAGTTAACGTATGTATCTCTTTGTCTTTATGCACTCTGCTTTTATTAAGTTCATACGCAAATTCGCAAAATTGTTCCTCTCTCACGATCCGTTCAACTCAATCCGATTACCTCCTGAGACAGGCACCAAAATCCGATTAAGCTAGGGAGTTTTTTTGAAATGCACCAACTGAATACCACTGTTCGATCGGATTGGAAATCCGACCATTTGTCGTAAACACCCTAGGTGTTTACCATCAAAATTCAGTGCTGACCGTCAATCATGGGTGTACAGGTTGAGGTTTGACCATCAACATTGGGTGTTAGTTGATAGTTGAGCATCATTGTGGGTGTGACCATGAACATTCAGTGTTGTTTGGTGTAGACACTCAATATTCAGTGTTAATTAAGCGTTGAGCATCAATGTTGGGTGTCAGTTGAGTGTGAACACGAATATTCAGTGTTGCCTTGGTATAGACACTCAATATTGAGTGTCGTTTAAGTGTTCAGCATTAATGATGGGTATCAGTTGGGTGTGATCATCAAATTCGGTGTATTAGATTGGTGTTTCAATAATTAGTAATGATTTTTATATGAGCGTCAATGTTGTGTGTGATTATCTGATCAGGTATAATAGCAATATTCGGTTTTATAATTTGATATAATAGACATTCAAATAATATTATAGTAATTGAAAGTGCTATTTTATTGTGCATGAATATCTGTTTTTATAAATCTAGATCTCAATTATATACATACGGTATTATTATTATATATATAATTTTTTATTGATTGAAAATAACACTCATATTAAAACAGCTACATATATTGTGCCGATGGTTTGTGTGCACGCACGCACGCACGCACGCACGCACGCACGCACGCACGCACGCACGCACGCACATATGTATATATACATATACACACACACACACACACACACACACACACACACACACACACACACACACACACACACACACACACGCTA